>NW_025336481.1:30244436-30300603 GCF_004798865.1 Varanus komodoensis | reverse complement strand
TATTTTCAGATCTAGCAGTTAAGTTAACCATTTCTGTGAGATAAGAATTGATTTTTAAAAGGAAATGTTGAACTTTAGAGAAAACCAAATCTTCAAAGCCAATTTTTATTTATTTATCTTAATATTTATATAACACCTTTCTCCCAGAGGCTCTGTTTAGTTATAAGAAATTAAAACTAACATTGATTAAGAATGATTAAGACAACATATTGAATAAAACTGACTAATCTGGGAAGATTGAAACATGAAATAGCCAAACCTATAAATATTGTTAGGATATTGATTATGCATTTCTGAAGCATGCTTCTAATCAACAAAGAAGCTACAAGAAGATATATGAAGCTCCAAAAATTCAAATTGCTGTTCTCCTTCTTAACATAGCATGAGCCCCATTTAAGTGTTCTGTACTTGGATAAGGCAAACACATGGGAGACAAAATGCTCCAGAACTGCCCGTCTTCTTTTATGTACCCTTCTCCCTGTACTTGGGAAGGGTAGCTGGCTGAAGAGAAGAGCCTCCTCCATCCATGCTACCAGGGGATACTGATCTTCTAGCATTCTGGCTCCTCACAGATGCAGGACACCCCTTTGCTTCAGACAGCACTATCCCCAAATGAAGGATGTTGGATGCAACACAGGAATGAGGAGGTTTTGGGCACACACATTTCTTATGCATCTGCCTAGTTCAGGTACATAGCTCCTAAACAGGGCTACTGGCAACCTAAAATGAGAAAGTCAATCAGATGTGAAAACCAATACTTCATGTTGCACTAATCTGTCTCTTCCCACCTCCCGAGTTATACCTCTTGGGTTATCAATTTTCTTTGGATTTTCTTCCCTGCAATTTTAATCTGTTGATTCCACTCTTGCCCATCTCTGGAGCCTGAAAGGCTGAATCTGCTCCACAGGCAGTTCTTTGATTTTCTCTCTTATTAAATAAGATTTTACGTGGTGTTCTTAAAGTTGGTTATTCCATAGGCCTGTGCCTGAACAGTGGAATATCAATGAGTACAAACATTCGTTTTTGTTTTTTGTTTTGCTACAAATAATAGCTATTCTCCTCCTTAGTCATGCTGTGACCTCTCTTTCTTCATATAAGTATTATAATTATGTAACAGGTTAATTCCAGTTAATTGTCATGGGTAAATTGTGTGTACATCTGAGATTTTCCATGGAAAGTTGACTTTTTAGCACAAAGGAAAACTATGAACAGACCACGTTATAGCTTGCATTTCCATGACCTTACTAGCTTTTTAGTATAATAACAGTAATTTTATGTGCAGTTCTTATTTAATTAACAGCCAAAATATATCAGCCCATGAAAAGTTATTATTTTACTTTTTTCTAAAGTAACAAATAATTTGCATGCATGCGCACATACATTTTCCTTTTCTCTTTCTTTCACACCCACATGCATGTCCATGCACAAACAATTTAAATTAAGACATTTCAGAAATGTTAACTTTTAATCGTTTCAGTATGCACTGGGACAACTGGATCACAGTTGTTTATCTCAGTCTCATTGTGTATTCACACATCAAGGCCATCCCCCTCACAAAGTATGTTCAGATTAATTCTTCTATGAATAGAGGGATACCTTCTGCTTACCACTGGAGCATCCTGCACAGACAAGAATTCTGGACTGCAAGGCATTCCCTAGATGTACTCAGCATCTCTTTCATATGTTCAGCTGACTGTGTGCACATCACACGCATGGCCAGAAGATGCATCAAGCTCAGGAACATGGATAATCATACTTCTCATATCCATGTGTTCACTGGAACAATGTCAAGGATCAACTGAAAAGGGCTATAATGTCTCAAGTACAAGTGGACACCTGATGCTGTTGAACTCCAACTCCCATCAGCCAAGCCAGCATACTTTCAACAACTTCTGGAGGGCTATAGGTTTGCTGTTCTTGGTCTAAAAGCAACATAGATTCTTTTCACTGTGTGCATTTTGAATACATAGGACATTCCTCTTCTAGTTTCAGGGGGTTAGGAGGAGGAACTGGAAAAACTGCCTGTTCCTATCTGTGTCACTTTTGCAGTGTTTACCCATAATTTAGTTTCTGTTCTATTTTTTTATTAATCTGCACTGAAACAAACAAGACTAAATACATATTTAAATGTGTCTTTTGCTCAGAACAATATTTCATTTCAAAGTTTTGATATGTTTTATTTTCTGAGAACTGTTGCAAGATTTTAAAAGCCATAAAATAGCTAAATTCTAATCTGTACATAAGTTCTGGAATGTGCAGATCAGATCATTTCCTATAAGAATATACCAAGTTTAATTTTTTCATATGCCCTTCCTTACAATCATATGTTGTTTTTCCAAATTTGTCTGTGAATGAGTACAAATATGTGTGTTCCATATGTTACATCACTGTATTAAACAAGACAGATCCAGGAATAGTGTAATTCATGGAATTTACCCAAATTGCAGAATATGTGAGCAAAAGTCCAAGGTTTCTCAATTACACAGATCTCGCTCTCGCTCTCGCTCATTCTGTCTCCTCCCTCTTTCCCCTTCCCTTTTTTGGGCTGAATATATCCATCTGGCTGACAGAAGTATGCTACCTCGAAGCTCTGTCAGTTGGGCCTGTAAAGATATAGTACCCCTATGCTAGGCACACCTGTTGGCTGCAGGAATGAATGTATTTCTCTCAGGGTAACAGCAGGATTAGAGAAATATGTTGGTTTCATCACAGTGCATTTGTTTGATCTTTTCAAAGGAAGTATGTTAGCAGGGTAAACATAAAAAGAATGTCCAGAATGCCTCCACAGTTCAAAACAGTCAATACTAACACTGTCCTCTTCAGTATGCATTCTGAAAATGATACAGAGAACCAAGTGGATGTTGTGCTTTGGAGAAATGGTCCCTATCTCTGCTATTATTTAGTCTTTATTTAGCATTAACATTTTTAAATTGCCTTAACTGCTAAAAAGCCTTCAAGGATACAATCCAGTGAGTCTGCCCAAAGCCCTCTGAACAGGATGATGGGCCTCCTCTGTTCTCCCATACTTCAGAGGTGAAGGTCACCTCCATGCTCCTGCCACCTCCAAAGAAGCTTGGTGATTCCAGCTAACTATCATGTCTCAAAGAGGGAGAAAGGAGGCTGAGCTGCCACCAAGATACATCATGTCTTGGCAGTGTTGGTCTTTTTTTCTCCCTGCCCCCTAGAACATCTACTAAACCCTTCTTTGAGGTCATGTTGTGAACTTGGAGAAGCTACCAGCATGGCTCTGCCCATGTCACCTTCAAGTGAGTGTGAGTGGGATCATAGCACAGAGTCCTGGTTCTGACATAGGAATGATTTTCACAGATTCAGAGCTGAAAATTGGAAAAATCCTATGGCCCTCTAGATGTTGTCTAGAGGACATAGGATCACTCAGCAAGGCTGTACAATTTAAACAATGAAACCTTTCATCAATGAAAACAACAGCAGTAAAAGCATTTTAACCTGCATAACTTAAAAGGCTAAATTGAAAAGATACATATTTACACTCTTTCTAAAGGCCAAGGAAGTGTGAATCTGGGGTGGGCATTTGTAGTTCTTGAATCAGCATGTTTCCCTGTCTGTGTGCAACACATGAGCAAGGCGTTTCACAGGTGCTCTACAATAAAATACTCTGTGCAATGGTGCCCTCAAAAGGGCCTACCTTATAGATGTTAATACTCAGGCAGTTTCATAAACAGACAGGTGCTCCTAAGGCATTTAGGGCTTCAGGCATTTAGGGCTTCAGGCATTAAGAACAATAGTTTGAATTGAGCATGCAAAACATTGGGCAACCAGTACAGGTATTCACACCAAGTGTTACATGGTCCTAACATCAGGCACAAACTAGCGAAGGACCTAAGAAGCACCATGCTGAATCAGACCAATGGCCCACTGTTCACACAGTAAGCAAAAGCTGTTCTAGATGGACCAATCATCTGACCCAGTATGGAACAGCTTCCTGTGTTTGCATAACATCCCATGTGCAATACAATAGGCAGGGGATCTCTCAACCACAGAGCGGTCCAAAGGCTCTCTGAAATCAAATGACCTAACATTAGTTTAGGAGGCTAACATATCTGTAGCTGCAACCAATGCTGAGAACTCTAAAGGGAATCAACAACTTGTTTTTAGTCGCACTTTTAAGTAGTGTGACTAAATGGTTTAAAATATTATGTGAACTTGGAATTGGATGACAATGTTGTAACCCTAGAAACATTTCCTGAAGCAGGAACTTCTCTGAAGTCAATGGATCTTCCATTAGTGCAAAGACTTTAAAGATCAGTATGTAAAATTAATCAGAACCATTCCACTATCTTTGCTAGTATGCTAGGACAATATAGATAAAAAATTTGGCTCCCGGTAGGTTCATTATGCAGCATAGGTCATTATGCATTGGTTCAGGGGAACTGTAGATGGCCACCCCTTTTAATAATTACAGTTCACTGAGTTTCTGTGGGACAAATGATAAAAGTATTAACATATTCTTATTAACAAACTATAACACAATCTCACATTAACTATTTTCCAAAGGTGAGAAAGAATTCCTTTCATGAAGTAAATTTGTCTGACCTCCCATTCAAAATCAGAGGTAGTAAATGGCACAGGTGTGCAGGTATCACATGTAGCTTGGTTTGAGGGCAATTATTTGTGGAATGCAAAGAATGGCAGAAAGTGGTCCACCCACTTTTTAAAAAAGACTTGAGCTTATAACTTTGAAGGTCTAAATTCTAAGTCTAATAGGAAATGTCAAAGCTTCTTAAATTTTTTATTGTTCTTTTGTTGTGCTGTTGTTATGAGCTGGCATATAATCTTTGACATGGTAACGCTATGAAAAAAAGCCCTCCAAAATGTCCTTTTCATGGCAGCCCTGCTCAGCTCTTGTAAATTCAAAGTTGTGGCTTTCTTTGTGGAGTCAATCCATCTCATATTTGAGCTTCTTTTTTTTCTTCTGTCTTCGACTTCCTAGGACATAATTGTCTTCTTCAGGTAATTTCACCTTCACATGAGGTGTCCAAAGTACGACAAGCTCAGTTTTGTTATTTTTGCTTCTCGAGAAAGTTCTGATTTGATTTGTTCTAGTTTCCATGTATTGGTCTTTCTGTTGTTTCTGTATTTGCAAATTTCTCCAAGGGTACCATGACTGAATACATTGGGTTTTTTTTTCTGTCAGCTTTCTTCACTCTCTAGCTTTCATGTCCATACACAGTGATTGGTAATACAATAGTGACCTTGGCCTTGGTTGGCAGTGAAATATCCTTAAACTTGATGATCTTTTATAGTTCCTTCATTGCTATTCTTCCAAGTCTCAGTCTTTGAATTTCTTGACTGCAGTCTCCATTTCAGCTGAAGGTATACAGGGTATATGAAATATGAAATATTTCACCATCACGAGTCATTCTCCTGCTTTGTTCTTATTTCTAGGCCAAATTTTCCAATGACGTTTAACTCTACTTCGTTGCCTTGTTTTGTGCTCCAGTCACCTAGGATTATCAGCATGTCTTGTTTTGGTGTGTTAGTGATTTCCTCATGAACATCTGCATAACAGTTTTTAATTTCTTCTTCTTCAGCATCTGTTGTCGGAGCAAAGACTTATGGTTATGTTTATAGTGCATTCTATTATAACTGACAACAAGGACTCAGATAGTAGAAGATACATTTAGATGACGTCAATTTAAGTCACAAAATGCTTGACAAAAATCACTTTAGAACCGTATCCATTTGTCAGTCTTTTCCAAGCTTTATTCTGTTGCTAAAAGATGTGGATACTCAATGGAAAAAATGGTTGCAAGCAGAAATAAATGAAATGGATTGCTCTCAAAGACTTAATTAACTCTTAAAAGAAGTTCTTTGGGGTGACCCACTATTTGACCCAATAGAATAGGATTTTGTTTAACAGAGTAAAGGGTACATTTTCATACTGTTATCTCAGCTTCAGGGAAATCTAAAACATTTGAATTTTACTGAAAAATCAAAGCATGAAGAAAAGGTCATTCAACTGCTCCATGTACTCTTTTTTTGTTGCCATTCCACTTAAATCAATGTCCCTAGTTTTGGCTTTTTGAGGTATCTTGCTAATTTTTTGAGAACGGGTGTTGTTTATGATAGATACATCTAGTCCTTAATATGCATAACATGAATACATGCCTGAAGACACTTATGGTGCAATCCAAGCATGCCTAGGATTTCAATAGGACTCATTCCTGGGTAATTCAGGCTTGGATTATGTCCTTCCCAGCAGATATACATAGGACTGCACTGTTAGCATTTGTAGCTGTACATTTATTTGCTTGTGTTTAGAGACAAGATCTATCCATCACTAGCAATGTGGCCTGACAAAAATTCCATTCAGTAAGATGCAGATCCCAATCAGTAAATTCCATTAAATTCAGCATATTAAAAAATCCTGTAATATTCATCTAAACAAAGGAATGAGTTAGGGCAGAGCAGGTTAAGCATATGTAGCTGCCTTACTGCCCACCTCCTCTTGGTTCATTGACCTACCACCTGTGGGCCTCTCACCCCATGGTTCTCCACTCTGAGAAAAGTCCACAGCTTATAGGCTGAAGATAGAAGAAGTTGAGAAAGCCCCAGAGAGCACCAGCAGCAGCTTTGTTGCCATGCCAAAATACTGTTTAAAGTTTAACTGCTTACTCATGGCATTGATGAGCCAGTTTTAGTTCTTCTCTGGAAGTTATCCAGCCTCTGTAGAAATAACCATGTGTGAGGAACCTTTGATTGTAAAGCTCCAACAAGCAGAAAAGACACAAGGCTAAGCTACACTGCAAAGTCGCAAGTGCCTTCTTCCATATGCAACCACACAGAGACACACACACAAATGTATCTGCTTTGTTGAGTTGGTCTTAGGATGTTAATCTCCTGATAGTCAAGTTCTAGTTTGCTAATTCTTTGTTTAATTTTATCTTAAAAGCAATTGACCACGTTGGTACATATCTCTGCTTGGTTCTTAAATAAATATACTCAAATAGAATCCAGAGTTGATTTAGTTCTTTTGCTTAGCCTGAACTTGACCTTAACCATCCTGCCTAATCCATTTCATACATTCCTTCACAGAAACTGAAATGAAGCTCTTAAAATGGAGTCTATCCTTGTTCATAAATAAAAATCATAAGCCTACATTCTCATATGGCCAAGAAAAAAGAGTAATTAGTCAGATAAGTGGTGGGAAGCTACCTCTGAAAGATGAGCAATGCCTTGTTGTCTTTCCTTCCATGGAGGGTTGGAAGGGCAGGCTCCTATCTGTCACAATGGTATTAGACACAGCCCCACTAAATTCCATTTGTGATGTATTCTCTGGTTTTAATAGAGCATCTGTAACCATTTCATTAGATAAAGAGAACTGTTCTGTTTCTCAGATGTAGTTGTTATTTCCTTATTTTGCTTTTCCTATTTGCTGAACCAGATGTCTGATCACAGCCAAGCTGAGTGTTTTCTTTAGAACCTTCAGGAGGGTATCACAGGGAGACAAACTGTTCCCTGGAACTGCCCCTGCCTTTCACCTCCTTGTTACCAGATGCCCCTTTTGCAGGAATATATGATTGAGTGTGCAGCTTCAGACATGAAAACATGAGACCTGAATGGATCCTTTGACCCTGAGCACTGAGCTTCCCAAAGAATAACAATTTAAGGGGTTGCAGTGATACGGAGATTAAAGACACTGTTTCTTAATCCAGGAGTAATTTATTAAGAGGAATTAAAGCAGACACCAAAAAGTCAGACTAAGGCAATTCATATTTTGTAGGAATCCATTTTATTCATACAGACTGCCAGTTCTAATTAAAAGCAAACACATTAAAAGCCATCTAAAATTGACTAGCAAGTTAGGAGTGGGTGGGGAGGAAGAGGAAGACCTGGCAGTGGAAGAGGAGGAGGAAGATGGATGTGGAAAATAACAAAGTGGAAGGGAGAAGAAGCCTAGTAAAAGGCCTAGTTGAGCAACCAGGGGTAGCTTTCAAGTAGAGTGATGGCAGGCACCTGGGAACTCTCCTTGGCACCTCATGCACAGAATGCATTGGCTTGTTAACCACTCCTGCATGCACCAGTCAACTTTCCTAATTTCCCTTGCTGAGCACAGGTTGTCAAGGCATACAAACACATGATTGTGGATTGTTGGGTAGTTTGTTGACCACCCCAGCCAGGTTCAAAAACGTAAGCATCTCTGCCCAGTTAGGGTAATAGGGCAATTATTTGGCACATAACCAACATGTGCAGGTGGGATAAATACTTGCCATCTCTCACGTCCTGCAAATCCAGTCAATGTGCAATACATGTGGCCTGCCCTTCAACCCCCAAAATAGCCTGCAGCCCTCAGGTGTAGTGGAGGATGCTATCCTATTGCAAGCTCTGTAGATTCAGCTGCCAGCCAAGGCAGCTTCCCTTTGTGGAATAAAAGACTTGCTTTTTTCCCTGGTGAAGACCTACCACCATTGCCTGTTTTTATCCATTCATTCCATTTGTGTAGCCAAAGTTCTCCAGATGATTAACAAAAATTAGAAAATCTTAAACATACAAGAGTACATTTATAAAAACTGTTTCAGTATAAATACATAATATGTACACAGGTGTGCGTGTGCATCTGTGCACAGGGGGGTGGGGTGGGCGGGGGATTGAGGAAGATGCAAGGAAAGGCACAGATACCAGAGATTGGTCTGAACTAGGGTTCTAATAAAATTTAACTTCAGTGGATTTGACTACCTTGGGATCAGTGAGTGGCAGGTGTGGAAATTTGACTACCCTTCTTCAGGGAGCATAAGGGGGAGGAGTGGCAGGCTGGATTTCCATTCCCCTTTCCTAGGTTACACATGCATGGAGCCCATGCATCTCCCTGCTGCCCCGCCATGCCACAGAACTCAGAATAGGTAAGATAGTCTGGTCCCAAAGGCAAACCTTATTCCATGTTGTGGGTTGCACAGCCCATGGGTATCAGGCCTCTGCACTTGCCAGTCACAATAAAGTTACCTGTGAGTGCACACCAAATTTATTCTCTGGCAGTTCCTGCACGTCCCTAACAAACATAGTTAACCATTCCCTGTGCTAACAATTGCAGCCTGTGCGGAGTAAGAGAAAATGTGTTACCAGGCCAATCTGACATGCAAAAAATTCCCCCTCAGTCCTTCAAAGAAGCAACTAGCTCATCCCACAGTGGCAAGTTTGAAGCCATAAATGAAGAGTGGGGTGGCTTTTTGAGCACCCTGAATCTGCCCTTTCACACCAGCCATGTACTGTGGCAGGATTGTCTTCTTCACATCTCCCTCCACTGCAGAGGTTGCCATTCCCCAGCCAAGCTTTGTTGTCTGGGTGAAGGGAAGAGGCTGAGCAGTTTTAACAAACAACAGTAAGACATCTCAGGAGCCAGAGGCAGTGCTTCTTCAAAAAGCTGGTGAGTGAAAATCCTCCCATCATTGATTTAAAATATTTTTCTAACCTGGGATATGTAATCCAGTCTGTATTGGTTCCAAGGGTACAGAACCCAACATGGCCTGAGGTTGGCCACCAAGTAGGGCTGTATAAGTTATGTCAGAAAATCATGGCACTCAAACATCAGTATCTTTTAATCTTTGTAGCTGGCCTTGGGATAGAATCTAATTTTCTGCCCAACATCATTTCCTCAAGAGAATAGTCTGCATACCTGGATTTATTCCTTACTAGCTGGGAATGTTTCCCCAGCATACCTAACAGAGCTATCATTTGCATAGTGACTATCAAAGCTGGACTTACATTTATCTATGCAAATATTCAAAAACATGTGTTCTCAGTTGTTTTTCTAAGCTTTAATTAGCAAATTGCATAAGTGCATGATACGAAGGAGTTCTACTTAATAACGAGAAATATAATTCCCATAGATGTATAGTTTGCATAGATAGGTTTGGTACTTCTGCTGGTTGATTGACTTGTTGATTCCCCTCTCTAAGTGAGTTGATTTTCTGATTTCTGTGTCTCATGCATTCAGAGAGTTAAAGAGAAGCAGAAGACTGACAAGGTAAGGAAAGGAGCTAGAGTAAACTGAGCCCCAGCGTGGTATAGTGGTTAAGAGTGCAGGACTGAGACTCAGGTGATCTGTGTTCTAGTCCCCACTCAGCCATGGAACTAACTGGGTAACTCAGGACCAGTTACTGTCTCTTAGCCCAACCTACCTCACAGGGTTGTTGTTGTGGGGATATCACTGAGAGCAGCGCGAGGAGAATAATGTAAGCTGCTTTGAGTTCACTGGAAAAAAGCATGATATACACCTACTAAATAAATAAATAAATAAATAAATAAAACTTTACTTGGTCTTGTAAAGTTGTTATTTTTAAAGCAGTGGTGTATTGCAAGTAAACATACCGGGGAAGGACAACCTCCTATAATCAGGTTAATAGGAGAAAGTGGTATTTCACTTAATTTTTTAAAAGAACCATTCACCGATGCATGACTTTAGTGGCTGTTTTTAAAAAGTATATTATTTTATTTATAACACACAAACACCATCCAGAGACTTTTTAGTATTGGGACAGCATATAAAAATGTTAAATAAATAAAAATAAATAATAAACAAACATTAGCAACTGTGAAGAAAGAAACTATTACAGGCATTCATTTCATGATGTTCTATTTGAACCAAGTTTTATAATGTGCAAATCGCAGCCATGGATTTTCTCCACGTTATTAACAGAACGTTAAAAAAAAACCTCTTTGAAATAAGACAGTCTCTGTCAATGAAAAGCAGAGGGCATGATGCCCCACAATGCCATTCTTGAGAGGCCTATTCCACAGAAGGCAAACTGGTGAGGCTGAAAGAAGAGTAACTTGTCCACCAACCTGATTATGAGGCAGGGTTGGGATGGGACCTATCCACAAAATAAACTTTCCCAACCAATTAGCCAGTACTCCATCATTACCCCAGCGTATTGGCTAATTGGGGGTACACAATGGAGGGAATACATGCTGAAAGAAACACAGAAGGGATGTGGGAAAAACCTCCTTGCATTTTGTATCATCTGCCTTCCCTGATATGGTTTAATCTGCTCCTTCTCCAACACCCTCCAACCCCATCTGCCCCATTTTCTGTTGCTTTCCTGTGCCTCTGTGTTGCCTCCCTTTCTTCCTTCAAACCCCCAACAGAGGGCTAAGCTCAGATACAGGTTTGCCCAGAGGAACTGATTCAGCTTCCCCACTAACCCATCAATTTGGATGGGAATAGCTTGGCCATGTTGGTACAGGCTTCAGTCATCTCAAAACTGGATTACTGCAATGGACGCTATGTAGAGCTGCTCTTAAGTTTGGTCTGGAACATGCAGCTAAAGCAGAATGTGGCTTCCCAGCAGTTGTCACATGTGCTCTGCATTGGCCTGTAACACACCTGCACTGGATGCCAGGTTCCTACCAGGCTGAGTTTAAGCTTCTAGACTAGTCTACAAAGGCCCGAACAAGCTACATCCAGGATACAAGATGCATCTTTTTCATTAACGCCCTAACCAGTCACTGAGGCCTTCTGAAGGGGCGCTCTGTAGTTCCACCATGCTCAGATATTGGAATTTGGAGTTTGGAAACCATCCAGAGTAGTCTTTAGACTATTGTCTCCAGTTCTGTGCACATTCATCCAACAGGCACACACCTATCTTATCTCATGTCCAGTGTTTGCTGCAGGGTTTTCTTTTCAGACAAAAATTTAGTAACAGATTATTCCAGCCACTGTTTTATTGATGCATTTGGGTTTTTTATATTTAGTGTTTAACTTGTTGTATATGACCCCAAAATGTTTTGATGTGGAACAATCTATAAGCCTTAAAATAAATGAATAGATTAGAATGTATGTGGGAATATGTAACAAAGGCCAGGTTGGAGCAGCAAACAGGTAGAGGGGCAGAATATTCCAGATAAACTATTTTAGTTGGATTTGGGGTAACCTGACATAGAGGGGATCAGATAGCCTGTCAAATGCCATTGCAGTCTACTGTGCTCTGAACCTACAGGTATTGCATTGGGAACCCCAGTTTTAGGCAATGTGCAATGAAAATATGTTTTCTTTATGCCAGAGTTTCAAGCCTCTAAATAATGGAATGGAATAATCTTACAGAACTGAAGGAAAATGGGCTGCATGCAAAGATGTCCTTCCACTGGAGTAAGGCTCCTTTTGCGGAAAGCCAGTTCCAATTTTTATAAAAGGGATTAATCCCGTGCTCATTTAGACAGAAAAAATATCTTACTGGTCTCAAGCTAGCATGGTATTCCTTGGTCATCCATGCTAGCTATGGATTATTGGGCATTATAGCTCTTTTTCTGTTGAAACATAAAGTTGTACTCTATCAAATCCAGTACAGTTCTCCTTGTGTAAGCCATTGGACAAGTGCTTTTACTTTTTATTGCTTCATTCAGTTACACTGTTGCTTGTGCTATTTGTTCTGCTAGTATTTGCACAACTGCTGGGAGAAAAACACCACCTCTTACTCTTTTTCACAAGTATTGTGTTGGACACAACCCTATATTTGCATTACTCAACATTTTAAATATATGTTTTACTGAGTTTTACTTAATATCATCATTCTTAAACACAACCACAGCACACCACATCCAAAGCAATGAAAAAAAAAAACAAACTAAAGTAGAACATAAAGCTAAAAGAAGGAGGGTGAGGAGAGGGAAGGATGTGGGTTGGTTGCATTATTCATGATTAATGTCTCTGTGTTCATTCTGTAATTCATTATGTTTGGAAGCTGAAAAGGTGAAGTCTGTCCTAGAGGAAAGAGATGAAAGCTGCCCTTAGTCACAGCAGAATCAATGATAATAAGTAGACATTTTTTAAAAATAATCCAGTGGTTGGTTTTTACCACACAGGTGAATTATTCATGTAAAACTATTAGATGGCAGTCACTGGGCATTATCCTTGCCCCAAGCCCTGTTTAATGGGTTTCCTTCTGTAAAATATTAAGACAATATATCAGATGGCATCAAGTGACCCATTTCAATGGACCAAAATGGGAAAAAATAGTTTTTGTTTCACAGAACTGAATTTAAATTATACATAGCCAATATATCCAATTAGTTTTCCACTGTTTTTCTAATTACCCATTTAACAATACATGTATTGACAGGTTGAATGTTCAACACAGCTACCTGGTTTGCATGTATTGCCAAACCAAGTATAGGCCAAGCATGGGTTGTTCTTGAACTGCGGGTTTGCATTACATGTGAACCCTGCACTTTTAGTTTTAAGGCTTTGACCCTATATGCAATTACCTGGAAATAGGCTCCATGAATTCAGTGGAACATACTTCTGAGCTTACACGTAGTGGATTGCATTTTTAATGTTACATAAATTGTTCTTCCCACAATGCTTGTTCTGCACACATTGCACTGAGTTTCAGAGGTTTTCACTTACGTATTAATATTGAGGCTCTGAAAGCACAGCCCTGCCTTCAACTTATTTCTTCAGAAGTAAATCCCCCAGAATTCAAACTGGTCTCACTTCTTAGTTAAATAAACTTAGAATTACAGCTTCATTCTGGAATAAGTCCTTTCATATACAGTTTTTACAGGGATGAGTGTGTAAGATTCCTTAACCCTGAAATGAGTGATTTCCCAGGTAGGGTATTTAAAATATGTCCTAGATGATAACAAACAAGTTCAACACAGGATTAGTAGCCAAGTGTCTTCTTGCAGTGCAAAGAATGTGCAAGATGATCCTTGCCTTTGTTTTATAATACTTCCTTGTTTTTAAGCCATGAACATGTAATTTATTTAACAGTTTTTAATCAGTTTTGAATTTTTTTTAATTTTTATTATTCTATTGGGTCTGAGACTGCATAATAAAGATTGATTGATTGAATGACTGATTGACTTACAGCTTCAACTTATGAAAAAATATGGGCAAGATGATTTAGTTGATCACAGGATGGGGGCTGGAGTATATACTGTTTGACAGCATTGTTGTTGTTTCAATTCAGTTTTGCTACAGAAGATTTGTTTTCCTGTCATAGTGATACACTGACTATGTTGCTTTCTCTAAATCCTAACATGAAAGGCAATGTTCCTAAGTAAGCTGGTAGGATGTAAAACTACCCGATACTACATTAACCCCATAATTTGCTAGGTAAACATTGATTTCAGAGACCCATTCCAATTCTGATTGGAACAGTATGGATGCTTTGGGAAGTGGCTAAAGCATATTGGAACTTGTGCAACTGCAAAATTTAAATTATTTTCATCTGTTTGAATAAAAAGTGTTTGGGACTGCTGAGGTCTGAGTTCAAAGAATAATTGTGGTTTGCCAAGGCAAGAAGAAGGTAATTAAAACAATGTTTATATATACACTGAAAGCTTCAAAACTGTTAAGACTTGAAAGGTATTTTTTTAACCAAATGGGAATGAAAGTGAAAAGTAACCCCAAGAATTTATCACTGAGAGCTTTGTGGAATCATCTTAACAGCATTTCTATGGCATATATCAAGTATTCAAAGGCGCTTATAAGCATTATCTCAAGATTTCTTGCAACAGACTGGAAAAGCAGGGTAGCATCATATTGCAAATAAGGCCTGAGGCTGAAAGACTAAGCTTTTGCCCAGTGCCAATAGTGAATTTGCATCTGAGATGAGAATCGAATTGGGGATTTCCTGGTCACACCCCTAGCTGAGACGCTGCACCACTTCTCTGCTTTGCTTTATACAACAAATATGGATGGAATAACACCATCAACATGTGCAGAACTTGTAAGCCAAGTTCTTTTTGGACATACCAAGATCCTAAGAACAGAATAATAATTATAATTGCAATAAGTTGCATATTATTTGGAAAGGAAATATCAATCAGATCTGGGCAGCTCTTTCTGCAGTGTCAACTGCATGCTGCTAGAAAAGCTTGCCGTAACTGTGTAAGCCTATGTAAAAGACTTTGAAATATAAATCCTGCAGAAAATCTATCAGTAAATGATGCCATTAGTACAGTCTTATTTCTGACTGAAACTATCTACTGCCTGGCACCTTTTCCACCTTTCCCAAGGTAAGAAAAGGGGCAACTGACAAGAGCGGGTTAAATTCATTTTTTGATTTTTCAAAAGTGGCTGGGTACCTATCTTTTTGAGCCCAGCATTCTGAATACTCAGCCTTTCTCTAACAGTAATTTCCCTTTGGCTTTTTCACTTCAATCCTATGACTGTCTATTCAAAAATAAATTTTGTTGAGTTTAATGAGACTTACTCCCAGGTAGGTGCATATAGGATTGCAGCCTTAGACAGCTCTTGACACTTGAATAGTTCATATGGGTAAGAAAATGTCTGTTTATTCCTCATAATGCCGCCTTCTCCTATATGCTCAATTCTGCAAATAACAAGGATTTCCCTAAGTATTCAAGATACCTTTTCACATTTTACTTCACATAAATATACTCAGTGCATGTGCAACTTTGATAAAATATACTGAACTTTTGCTTACCCAGATATTTCAAGGAAATATCATTTAGCATATAAAATGGCATTTCTGACCTTGGAGGCACTAGTATAATTTGGAATTCAGCCTATTTACTTCAGCAAAGTTAGCTTACATAAAAGCATCATTAAAATATAGACCAATGTGTTTATTTTAATGCATTAGCTATCATTTCATTTACATCATGTCGGTCTTAGAAAAACATTCTTTAGAGAGGTGTTTTCACCCTTATCCTGATAGATGATAGTGGTCCTTTGGATGTTGTTTTGGTTCTTCTATGAAGAACTATATCGTTAAATGTTTGTTTTTTACTCTGTTAATTCAGTGTGCTTCTTTTCTGCATAAAACATCTCTGTCTAAACTCTTGGCATATTCTCCTAGCTCTTGAGAAAAACAGCCCAAGTGTTAAAAGAAGGTTTCCTTATAGATTTGGAAAAGTTTTCTCTATGTGCTCTGTGGAAAAATGTTCATATATACTCTTCAGAGTTTATTTTGTGGTAGGATTAGCAGGAGAATAATTTAGGAACCACCTTCTCTTTTATCTCCATAGATTCTGTTTTCTTTTGGGGTCCATACACCATTTCATGTGATTAGGACTACAATCCTCTACCTGGGAGTTAGCCCCATAGAACTAAGTGGACTTAAATCTGAGTATGTGTAACACACACACACACACACACACACACAGAGAGAGAGAGAGAGAGAGAGAGAGAGAGAGAGAGAGAGAGAGAGAGAGAGAGAGAGAGACTATTCATCACCCTCTTGGAGGCTGTAGACCACAGTTCACTGGGAACAATCTTATAAAAGTGGATTAAGTCTTAGTGACAGGATAAGGTTCACATTCTTACTGGGACCAAGAAAAATGTACTTGTGCCTTGCAACCTAAAATACCTGCCTAGGGATATGCGAATCAGTCTGTTTCTAGTCTATATTCTTCTGTCATATATTCATGCATAAATCCATACTGTCACACTTCCAAATTAATCTGTAATTTAAAAAAAACCTCTGAATAGACACTTGCATTTAAATATGTATTTTCACTGCATTTCTTCTCAAAATATGCAGGACTGAAAAGACATTCTCTCCAATATGCATTTTAAAATATACTTTGATACATCTTTTAGTTGAAAACATCATAGGAACATTTGGGAACTATGAAAGCCAGCAGTTAAATAAGTTCAGATCAGATTTTTTACTAAATATTTGTTGTACTGCTTCAGTTCTTCGTTCTCCCACCCCAGTTTGCTGAGATCTTTCTTTAGCACCAATAATTCCATTTTGGCCACGTAAATACTCACCTGTAGATTGTGGAAATATAAGGAATAACTGAATTATTTAAGCATTTCTTTAACTGCTGTGTGTCTGTCAAGCAGCACTCTTTGCTCATCCACCTGTTCCCTTTGTATGTCTGCAATTGCAAAGAGTACAGATTGGATGCAAAGATGCAATTTCCAGGAATAATAGTGACCAAACACAAACATTGATCATATCAATTAGTTTTTGTTTGTCATGGGTTGAATACCGCGTCCAACATTAGATCATTCGTAATGTGGCATGCTAACAATTTAAATTATCAATTAAGAATATAAAGATAGTTTAAATGCCCCCTCCTACAAAAAAGGGAATGAAATCATAAGAACCCTTACTGGCCAGCATCCCACAGGACTTGCAGGAAGGACTGCTCATGCCACTGGGCTTTTAGACTTATAAAAATAACTCCAGATAAATGGAAATGCTCATTCTGAAATAGAGCAGGTAAGCAGAACTTGTGGAAGGCTGTCCTAATCTGGAAAGGCCCATTGTACAGGTGGTTGCTTGCAGAAGCAACCTGAAGTTTAAACCATTTGCTATTTGTGCACCACTTTTAAGGTTCAGATACACTTGAATGAGATCATGCTGTAAAGGCTACTTTTATTCATTCCCTAATTTGTGTCATTCTACTATGCTCACAAAGATGGTATCTTCCGCTTTAATATAGTTTCGTTTCTTATGTAAGAGCGATTCTTCCTATTGTCTGTCTGTCCAAATCACAAACTGGGAAAAGTTCTGGCATCAGTAAAGCCCTGGACTTTACAATACTCAAGTTTAAGCCTTTTTACAGGTTTTTTCCTTTGTGCCTTTCAATGTCTTGAAAGTCCTTTTCATTTCTATCCTTGTAATGACTAATTAAGATCTTGATAGTTATTGATTTATCTACCATAACACTCCTGCTTAAATAAACGTTTTAATAAAGACATTTGTTTGGACCATATGCTGAAACATTTAAATTAGACAGTTTCTGTATGCCACCCTGGGCAATTTGTTGAAGAGTGGGGTTAAAATAAATACATAAATAAGAAATAGGGGACAGGAGTCTGGATACACCAAACTGACTGGGCTGTGGCAGTTGTAATCCAACACATTCCAAGGGTGCCAGGTAAGCAAAGGCTGAAAGAAGGTCATACGCTCTTGCTTACACTAACCCTGTTCATGTGTACAAGGCATAAAAGGGGGGTTGAAGGGATTAAGAGTCAGAACAGTGCATCTTTGGGTCTGGAACAGCACTAGCATGCACCCCCCTGAGGTGTCATTTAATTCCTTAGACATTAACCTGAACTTATAGGAAGAAGCCTAGGACACACTCTTTAAAACACAAGAAAACCTGGAATATCCTTCCCCAACTGACAGCCTCCAGATGTTATTGAGTACCACCCTCATCTTCCCCTAGCAGAATTGCTATGCTAGAGTTGATGCAATTTGAGGTCTAACCCATCTAGAGACCCCTGTTTGGGAATGGCTGACCTACCAAGCCATCCAAAGCTATTGCTAACCAAACCTTTCTTGTTTCCAGATTCTAATGTAAATTCAGGAGAACTCATACACAAAGCTTAATAAATGTTTGCTTATGATATTGTACCTCATTCCAGACAAATACTTTTGATATTTTTGTCAACTGTTTTTGTTGATGAGTTTCTTTGAAGCAGCCAGTCACCCACATTTTTGGACACGTGCCGCAGTACTCAGTTCTGTATGGAAGCTTTCATTATTGTGTATTTGTGTGTACAAAATCCAGTATTATGGTAAGTAGGTGGTTGCTGATTTACCAGCATGCCATTCTGGATCAATCCTTTATGAATTGTTTTTAAGCACCAAAGTGGACAATGAAAGCTTTTATAGCAGCTGGCCAATTAGCTGTAATCATTCTTGTTAAACTTTTCTAAAATACTAGAGTATGTGATGAATGTAAAGTATTCGTTTCTTTTTTCTCCAACCCATTTGCTGCATTCAAGTCTGTCTTGTAAAATAGCCTTTAAACGCTTTGCACTTTTATGTTCTCTTTGCAGATTGAGAATGTTGATGCCTGCCTCAGCTTTCTCGCAGCCAGAGGAGTAAATGTCCAAGGTCTTTCTGCAGAAGGTAAGAAAAACACTCCATCAGCAGAGTTGGTTCCTGAAAAGTACTAATTGCACTTTCTTTGAAAAATACCATATTGGAAAAGGTATTTGTTATTGATCAAATACATCATTTTGTTTCAACTTCCTTGGTATAAATTATAACTATACACGAAAATGGATATTTCTCATGAGAAAATAGCCCATTTATTTAAAATTAGCATTTTACCCTTGTGCACATGCTCTCAATTTCCTCTTTTTGCTAAAGATATATGTAGCTTCAAGTATGCTTCCCACAAACACATCTCTAGAAAATGAGTGAGTGTGACTTATAGGGCAGATCACTGAAACAGGGCACAGTTGAGAGCTCACATCAGTAAAGCTCCTTTTAGCAAAATTAATTGAATGGCTGTGTATTGTGTTTGCAGACTGGACTATAAATTATATACAGATGACAGAATGGATTTGCAAGCATATGATTCAGAATGTTGAGTTTGCTGTGACTGTTTGTATGAGCCATTGACTGATGTTTTCAGAACATTAGTATATATTCAAAATGACAATTATTTTCCAGGTAGGAGTGTAATATACATTTGTTAACTTTGTCTATGGTGTGGTATAAATGAAATAAATAAAATGTTGTTTGTAAATAATATATATCGCATTATATTGCACCTTTCCAAGTAACTCTAAACTGGCACTATAGTCAATACCTATTAACATTATATAGCTGTTGAGCCCACTGCCTTGTCTTTGGCAGGGGTTGAGATTTTTCAGTACTTTAGCTTTCATATGGTGCTGCCATTTGTGTATATGCACTGAGGTCAGAAATTATTCTTTTAGCAGATATGGCTGAAGTACTAAGTTCTGGATTACAGTGTCTTTTTAACAGTAAATGTATGATGCAATTGTCACAATTATGGCACATTTCTACAAAATTAGCAGTTCCCATCTCTTGAGGCATTTCAAGTAATTAATTTTTGACAGATAAACAAGCAACACAAAACTGCAAACAGTAAAAAATGTTTTATCACATGTACCTAAAAGGTACAGTTAATTTCAGTAGGGACTATTTGTAAATATTATCATTTCCTCCTGCTCACACCAGTCAATATAGATTTATTTCACAATCCTGGAAGAGTATATTACACTTCTTATATGCCTTTCAAATTTATTTTTAACCTCTAGAACATATGCAATTTTTAGATCTTCCAAGCCCACATACTGATCCAGGCTGAATCATTCTGAAGGACTAGGCTAAAATGGGGTAGAAAAAAATTAAATATATTGCAAAGTATTTTATAACGTTGAAAAATGGTATATCTCTAATTTTTCCCCAGTTTCATCGATATACAATATTAATGCCCCAATTTTCCCTATAGTATAATTGATAAAAAATGGTACAATAGTTACTTACATTTTTAAATGTATTTTGCTTTTTATATTTTGCTTTAAATATTTTGCTTTTTATTCAAAATTGTGTTGGAAAGTAACATTTGTGACAAATTTCCCACAAAATATTCAATTCTACCTGGCATCCACATCATCAGTGTCTATAGAGAGATTATGGCACAAGAGTTTCCCATATCCAAAGGAAGGTTTTGAAGTCAGAAATGTACAGGATTTCTGTGTGCTCACAGCACTAGTGATCTGTACACAACAATATTGTAGCTATTTGTGTAATCACAGATTCTGTCTATGAATTTAAGTATTTTGTACAGGACATGCCTTACTATTGGTATCACCTAAGAAGTGATATTGTGTTTCCCAAAATGTATGGTAATAATACATGTTCTCAGGATAGGCAATCCTCTGGTGTTATGGAGGACCACCCTTTAAGAAATTAATCATGTTAACTAAATCTAAGAAAGCTTAAAAGCTAGACAGTGGACACAACCTTCTACAGAATGACATAATGCATTGGGATTTTATCCAGTTTAAGTCTGTAACTTTTTTAAACAGTGGAGAAGCTCCAAAACCACAAAAGATGCAATACTGTGTTCTTATTTCTGCTGTCTAAGAGAAGAAGAAGCTGCATCAGACAAAAAGCTTAGTAAAAGCCATAAATAGAGTCCTATGTATTCAAAGAACACAACGATTTTAATCTGAGTAAATAGGCATAAGATTCTGCTTTTGATTTTTTTATATAGTTGCTCATAATATAACTGAAAAGTGTTTTTCTGATAAGTTTTTTTCTTCTCTCTCATACAATAAATAAAAATAAGCCACAATGTCTTACTTTCTCAGTTCTCCTCTATGTATTTCATTTTACTTTCTGACAGTGAAGAGAATATTGAACAGGAGAGAATAGTATAATTGACTTCATTCTGTTTTGCTTTGAAGAACCAGGTTGAAATTCTAAAACATAATGGTTTTCATCCAGACGCTGGCATGCTTATAGTCAATCGGACAAGTTAGCAATGATTAAGTTGAATTCCATTCATTTTAATGGGTCTACTCCAAGTCTGGATCCAAACCAATATTTGTTAAGGAAGAAGGATCAGATGGAAAATACATCCAGCCTGGGAAAGTTGAGGAAAGCCTCAATGAATCTTAAATTCAGAATTCTATGGATCTAACCTGTGGATTTCCCATCAGACCAGCTTTTATTGAGTCATGCAGTTCCTGTGGATGTGTGAGCAACTTTCAGGGAATTTCTGTATACTTGCATTTGCACTAATGCAGACTTGTGCTAATGGACATTAACAGAAATGTGATGAGATTCTTGTATATCCCTAAGAAATATCCGGTTCTGTCAATGAACAGACAATGCAACAATGATTCCTGCCAATCCTCAAAAGACAGACAAAATCTACATCCTGAATCCAGCCTCTTCCATTTCAAATTTGCTGTTTGGAACTACTACTGTTTTTCTGATACATACTATGTCTGGACAGCTCTAGCTACCTCAGCTGGACAAGTGGGTTTACTGAAATGGAAGCAGAAGAAACTGTAGCAGTAATTTTCCAGTGGTGGCAGCAAATAATAATGTGGTGCTGAGTTTCATTGGTTGCTCTTCTTTTGATTAAAGTTTGCATAAATATTTCCATTATGCTGATATGCCTGATGTGTTACCAGTGTTTCCATCTGATCTAACATGTCCCAAGCAGCATCTCTCATGTGTCGATGCAACTGTTGGATAGAAAGATATGGAATGAAATGAGATAAAATAATGTGCACAGTTTATAATCTTAATAATTCTTATTGGCTAAACGTTTTAGAAAACAGATACAAAGCAGCCTTATGTGCTGAATGAATTAGATGGTTGCTGCTCATATTTTTCCATATGACTTTACTGCCCAAGGAGTTTATATAAAGGAAATAGCTGTTGTAGCTAAATAACAGAAGTACTAGATCACAGCCAATGATATAGCATCTAATTACCAAAGCTTTCTACATCCCTTAAATGATTTTGCAGGATTAAAAAAGAGCATTCTAGTCTGAAATATAAATAACTAATTGTGTGTTAGATGGTTAAGTTCTGGACAATCCACAGTGTTGGAAAGAATATAAGTATGAGATCTCATTCTTGAAAGAGAAACTGATACTTTTTCAGACTTTATATTCAGAAATATTTATTTTTATTTATGTAGCGTTCATAAAAGCTCTTATTTGTCACTATTCATTTTTTATGTCTATTTGCTATTTTATGAGTTTACCTAGGAGCATATAGTCAGTATCAAGACATTTTTCATTAATTTAAGATAATTGTCTAAATCTTTAACAAGCTAATTACCTTTTTGTTCCGGTAATTATGTAGCTCAGTGGTAGAGCAGATGCTGCACATGTATGAGGGCCTGGATTCTCTCCTTGGTATCTTTTGGTGGCTAGCAAGTCTCACCAGGAATGCTCCAGCTTGCATTTCTTTCCAAACTAAAATTCCTTTTGCAAATCATCTTTTTATCCTGCCTACACAGCTATACATCAGACCTGCATGTTGAATTTCCTTTGCTAAGCTGGAAAGTGCAGGCAGATGAGTGACCACATGTGGAAGTGGGGCATGGGCTTGAACTTCATGGCCTTATAGGCCTCTTCCAACTCTGCTTCTATGCTGTGCTATGCCATGCCATAAATTGTATGTATTGTTTTTATCTTGACACAAACGTTTATTATGGAAGAACCAAATGAGAGAGAAGAAGGGACTAGATTGCCCCCAGGAATTATCAGGCAACACAAAAACAAGTGCTGTTCTAGCTAGAGCTTAATGAATAAAAGGATATCCTCTAAGACTTGCATAATCTTGCATTTTCAGGTTTGAAGTAGAGCTTAGCTATGAAAGGCAGAACTGAGCTGATCTAAGGTGTACAATAATGAACAGATGGAGAGATGGAGAGAAAGTTTAAGCTAAGAATCCAAGACATCAACAGTGACTAAGCTTTATCTTTCTCTACTACTCTATAATATTTATGAATGGTGAAATTTTCAGTACAGTTGGTATCAATGTTAAACTAAATATTGGACCATCTTTAACTTGAAAACATTTCTGGTGTCCCTGTAACCTTTTAAAATATTTCTTTTTAATCTTCCATAATACAGGTGGTCTTCTACTTCTATAATCATAGTTTGCAGCATGACTTTTAAGAATAGTAATTTCAGTATAGGATGAGGAAACTGGGGTGTAGTGGTTTCAGGTCTGCTGGAATGTAAACAATGAGAAAGAGAGCACTGGGGATATGTACGAATTGTCTGGCTCTGTTTCCCAGACCACCTAGAGAATATTCAGAACTCCTGGGATGCAATCCTATGCATATTGAGACAGAACAAAGCCCTACAAATACCATCATTATATGCAGGGAGTTGTATGGCATTTTTTAGTCCAAGCAGAAGTACTGGTAGTACCAGGATTCCTACTTCTGGAAGTACCATAGGAAGTCATTTCTTTGAAAAAGGGGAAAAAAAGAATGTACCAGAGGACATATCCTACTTCCTCTGTAAGTCCAGCAGATATTGACTTTTTTATTAAGGAGCTCTTCAGGATTCGGAATACAAGAAAACTATTAATATGTACAGGACCAATGTAACAGGATAAGAAAATAACAAGCCTCTTTTATTTTATCATACCCACCTAAATAATCCAGAAGCCATAAAGCCATGGTTGGGCAACTTATGGCCCTCCAGATTTTATCTATGTTGGCTGGGCTGATGGGAGTTGTAAATCATTCCTGCATTAGACTTTCATTAGATATGGTTTGCTGGCACATTATTTCACTCAATCCTTCTGGTGAATACTTTTGAAACTATTTTATAACCAGTGAGGGCTTCAAAAGAGGGAAAAAAATAGATTCAGGTTTCCAAACAGGTTCAAGAGTGACGTAATATCAAAATTCAGTACTCTTGTTAAAATGAAAATATGTGCAATGCCCATTTTGCACACTTGTGAAGTGCATGTTTTATATTTTCACTTCTGTTTTCTTTTCTTCCAGAAATAAGGAATGGAAATTTGAAAGCCATTTTAGGGCTCTTTTTCAGTTTGTCTCGTTATAAACAGCAGCAACACCAACAGCAACAGTACTATCAGTCCTTGGTAGAGCTCCAGCAGCACGTCTCTCATTCTCCACCTCCCACTGAGATTGGCCAGCCCAAAACACAGCAAGATATGCAGTCCAGGTAGGTTGCACCATTTCCTTAGGTAAAATCTGGACATGAATTCCTTCCATTATTCAAGAAATATGTTCAATAACATCAAAGTGAAAACTTCAGGCACAGTCCTAAGTGCATGTAAATTCATCATGTGGAAGTAAGCTTAAATTCAATTGGCCCTAATCCCATATAAGTGTGCGTAGTACCATACTCTTCAACTACACTTATTCAAACAGTTACTTTATATTACCAGCTATATCTTAAGTCTATAGCTGGTTGTCACTGATTTATGCCAGCAATCAGCCATGAAATGGAATAATGTCACTAACGGTTGGATAGAATTCTTGCAATATTTCAGGAGAGTGGGGACTCATTGTAGGGAAACCAAGCTGTGAGATTAGCTAAAGAAGAAAGAAGAGTAATACCTGCTTTTATGTTTACTGTATGAGCATTACAAGATAGATTGTATTCTTTCCTTCATAAACACTTGGGCAGGCTGGTTGGCTGGCTGGCTGGCTGGCCCTCTCCCTCTCCCACCATTTAACCCCCTACTGTGGTTGGAGAGACTTTATCAGGATCTTGGGGGAGGTAAGTGTCAAACCTCACCTTCCTCTGTGACTCTTTCTTTGCATAGGAAGGCTTTTCTTTCCCTGCTCAGAGGAGAGATGTGGCTGGGGTAACCCACTGTATTAAGAAAGAAATGGAGGTGTGCAGTTCGCTAGGTTTGCAAAAGACACTCCAGCTCTCTATCTTGTATGCTAATATTATACTTGAGAGAGTGCAGCAGGCAACAGTGGCAAGAAAGTCCATGATTGACCCCGGGGGAACAGACACACAGTGAGTGAGGTAAACAGAGAGAAATGTGGGAAATGTAGGGCACAGGGAAGACCACTATGAGCTTTGGGTTGCCACATGCGTGTGACATAAAATAAGGTGACTATGGTATGGAAAGCAGAACCAAGAAGTAGTCAATGATATTACCATGCGAATTCGTTGAACCCAGTGATTTCACTGAAAAGAAAGTATCTTTAAAAATATGGCCAAATATACCTTCCTGAATAATACTTAATGATGTACTGAACACTGTTTTTTGTTTTCACCTAAATGTAGCCATATAGCTATTATTTGACTGAATATGGTTGAAGGTTGATAGATGATAACCGAGAATTCTGGTTTGGTAAATGACTGCTAAATTATGGTTCCTACTGGGTCAAGAAATCAGATCTGGGCTAGGTATAAGTGGGGTTTATAATCTGGATAGGGCCCGGGCAAGGAGTTGAGGAACAGAATGCCACAAGGTCAAAGCAGTAAGGCTAACAATAATCCCAAAGAGAGACCTATTTGAAGGTCATATTCATTCAAGACAGATGGAAACTGGTGCATGGAGGTGGTGGACAAAGGAGCTAGGCCGCAAGTGGAATAGAATGCATCAGCAGAAAGCAGTGCTGTGCAGGCAAAACCAAGCTAGTGGTTCCCCAGGCAGAGATCAAAGCATGACTTGGGAATGTTTACAGCCAGGTCAGACCAGGGAGTGTGATTGCACTTCCTGGAGTGGGAGCCATGTTTGGCCCTGACAATTGAGAATGCTCTCTCTTTCTTCTTCACCCTGTGACCAGTATAATAATCAAATTGGCAGTGAGTAACTTTTGCAATGTGTGGAATTATTCAGAGATTGATATAGAAAAGAAAGCACTATTTGGTTGTTGCCTAACTATAAAAGTCATTGAATAAGAGTGAAAGGAAATAGCACATTCAAAAGCAAAACAAACAAACAAACAAAAAAACAAACATATAGGCAGCTCAGACTTTCCACAATAAGTGCAGATCACACATTATTTAACTGAATTGCTCAAGCAGAATTCTGTTGACATGAATTGGACCTATTAGTAACTAATGTAGAATTAGATGATCAAGCTTTTGACAAAGAATGAATTTTAATATAATTCATGATCACAACAAAACGGCACATCCTTGACATACATACCTAATGTATGTGTTGCTTTGTTCAGCTCCTCTTTGTGCTTTCAATGGACAAGAAATCAAAGAGTTTTTCTTACTACTTCCCCCACAGTGGTTGAGAATAACCTTTTGAAACCCAACCCATAGGTCAGCGATATTCAGCACACTTCCCAATGAAGTACAAAGTCAAATGCAAAATTGCTTTGATCTAGATCATAATGTAGGGACCATATTTTGTGCATAACTTTCACTCAGAAATGCATTACAGTATGGAAATGTGATGGAAATTAGACACCTATTTTCTGGTAGTCTTAGCTAGTCTAGTATTATTTATTTATGCAAAAGTTAGTGACATGTGATCCATACAGGCATGCTACAAAGCTTGTTGGGTTCTGGATAATGGCTTTGGGAGCTTATAATACTAGCATCAAAAGAAAAAATTAATCATTATGAGGGTAGTGAAATATTTAATTAAAATTTCAAATTTACCCATTCCTGCAGTCACTTAAAGTCATCTCTTCTTCCCTTTAACCAACATTCACCAACAGGGCCAGCAAAAGCAGTGCTCTGGATACAGTAGGAGGGATGTAAGTGAGACACTCCCAAGAAGGGAGGTGTCTTATTTTCTCCTCTGGTTGGTGCCTGGTGCTGGGTGCACTTCATAGTCCCCTGTGGCCCTTGCAAGAGGGAGCTTCCCCACAGGCTTTGAACATTGGCTTGGGAGAGTTATATTTCTCATTGGTCAATGTGTTCTATACAGCATTCCATTGTGAGGGAATTGTCCATTGACCTGAGTGACATTGGCCTAAATGTCCCACCAGAACATATGTTTTGTATGGAAGGATAAGGAGGATCATGGATAACTGGGAACCGAGAGGTGTAGGTACAGTGATCATAGGTGGCAGGTTAGAGATAAGATAGATTCAAACTTACCTGGTTTCTAGACCCAGCACCTCTTGGATCCTTCCAAGGTGCTGTCCTGTCCCTGTCTCCCTGAGAAACCTATCTTATCAAAAACCCTAGTAAATACCCAACCCATAGAAGGACCCCATAACTCAGACCTCAATGGTGCCAAGCAATGGTAAGCATGAATCATGACAGAGGCACAGCAGAATAGTCAGGAACAGTCTAGTTAGACCTGAACAACAAGAATGTCTGAAAAGTATAATAGTTTAGCAAGTTCCATCTTTGCTGGTGATGGCATTTCTTTGTTGACTGACTTCAGGTTGAATATTTTGTAACCTTCTTTCCTTAGCTATTTATTTATTATTTATTTATTTAGGAGACTTCTATGCCGCCCCATTCGCCAAAGCCTCGGGGCAGCTCACAACCATAAATAAACTTCAAAATAGAATACAATGAATAAATAATATTAACAATTAAAATAACATTTGAATAAAAAGGTCTTCTCCTGGCGCCAAAAAACAAATAACGATGGAGCCAGGCAGACCTCTCTGGGGAGCGCATTCTATAGATTACAGATTAAAAATACCATTTGAAATTAACCATGAGATAATTACAGATTGCAATTATGACCTTAAACATGTTCAGTTTGAAAAAATAGGTTTATGGTTGTTGTCCTGATTTTGCATAAGGATAATTAATGCCTATGCATTTTCTTACATTTTTAATTGTTTGTTTAAAAACCTTATAAATACTCTTCAATCTGGCATCATGAGCTCACCTGCAGAGCTCTTATTGTGAAGATATTGAACTGAATGGTCAGCCCTTGGACCACTTTGCTACCAGGTGTTCCTGGGGTTGCTGCTATTAAGCATTTTGGCTGTACCAGGATGTGGACAACAATGCATTCACTAGAACCAGTATGGCATATATTAATGAACAGCAGGAGTTGAAAGACGCATGCATAACCTGTTGCTTTGAGAAAACTCAAGTGATGCCAAGAACAAGACGACCATTAAGGGCAAAATGTTAACTCTATATTGTGGGCATGTTAGGGGATGCTAATTAAATTGTTTCTTTATCACTGTAACATGGATAATTTGTCTTAATTTGTATTGGAATGTACAAATATAGTATTCATACTAAACTTTGCCTTATTGAAAATAGATTCTATTTCGGTTAAATTAAGAATCATTGCCAAGTCTAAGATGTATTTTTCTCCTAAAGGTCAAATGATCAATAAGATTCTTTATATGGCTTCAACTGCTTTTCTGAATCGAGTAAAGGAATTTAATTTAATAATGTTAACTGGAAGGGTGCATGGTAAAAACATTGTTCACATTCATCTTAATTTACTGGGAAGTGAGGTGGAACTATTGAGCCATTCCTTGTGCTTCAATAAAACAGAGTGAACATGTATCCTGGCACGGTCGTTATGTTTCTGTATGAGGGAGTGTAGATCGTAAAAGCATTAATCAGGGTAATTACCTTTTGCTGGACTCTTGGTCAGTGTAGGTTATTGTAGAGGTTGACGAGCATATGGCAAGCTCTCTGCTGAGAACACTGCACTCTTTTCCAAAGGCAATGTCTTCACTAGACAAAAGGATAACTTTCTCTCATGCTCATGCTAGCTTGAGTGCTAAAACAGAGAGGGTGCTTTAGAATATAAGAAAAGCTAGGCTGGGTCAGGCCAAGGTCTAGCTAGTCCAGCATTCTGTCGCACTGTGGCTAACCAGCTGCCCATGAGAAACTCAAACAGGTCATGAGTACCCTGAATTATTAACTTTTCCTGAGTACTGTGAGAAAGAAGTTTAGTTTTGTCCAGATGCATGTGGAAGTCATAGATCTTATCATTAAAAGTGTGTTTGGGGAAAAAGTCACAGTGCAGCAATACAGCAGGAGTAAGGTTGGATTAGTAGGAGAGCATTTTCAAAGTGACTGTGAAATGACTTGGGTTTTTTTCAAATCACTTGCATGTTATGGGTTACCATGATAGTTTACACAAGATGCAAACTGGCAGATTTAAGGATTGCGTTGCCTCTTCATGCTTCTTACAGTGGATAAGAGCTCTTCTACTACTATGCTTCTCCGCAGTGACTTAAAAGAGATGCTGACAACCAAGCTGTACATTGTGTTGGAGACATGGCACACAGTTATGTCTGGTTTTTCCTTCATTCCAAGGGAATGAAATGAATGAAACCCAAGCAAAATCCAGGCACTAGCAGGAGGCATGGCATCTATAATCCTTTGCCCCAGCTATTATCCTGACCCATGTTGTCCTGCTCCTAACCCTGCAGTTTGCACATGAAAAAGCAACCTCCATTTATTTCAATTTGGGTTTTTTCCTTATACAAATTGCAGGTATTCTGGATCCAGATCAGAATAATGGGGTTCAGGAACAACACACAGTTAAAGCTAGTCCCTTGTATTTAGTATTAAGTAAGGAAAAAGAGCAGATGTACTGCATGCTAAGTACAAAGGGTAATGTGTTTTTTCCTCCAAACTAATCAAGCAGGCATATATTCCACCAATGAAACAAATTAATCAAACAGGCATGTGTTCCACAAAGGAGTGCCTGCAGCTACTTTCCGTGCAAGTTTATTGCGAAGTAAGGTTTCATTTGTAACTGAAAAATGGCTAGAGATAGTTTGCTTTTCACTAAAATTAATGATATATATATATCCCTTTCAAAGGGCACAGATACTGACACACACACACACACACACACACTAACTAGACAGTCACAGATGAACACATCATGGTAAGGGGTGGAATTTTAGTTGCATACCCTACCCCTGTATAGAGTCCATAACTTGGTTCGCATTTCATCGCAACCCATGGTTTGTTAAACCCTCTGAACTTAGAGGACTATGGAACTTGGAGGAAGGCACACAGAGGCCCTGAAAAGCACTCAGATGGCCAATGTTGGCTAAGTGACATTCCTTGGAACAAGAGCAGGTTGAGGCATTGCCAGGATACTTCATATTGCGATGGTGCCTGTGTCTTCCCTTCCTTACTCCCGACAATAACCCCTAATCCTGTCACTGAGGTTGCTTGAGTGACCTTGGAGATGCAGCCAGTTCTTTCAAAATGGTTCTTTCTTGTACTGGCCGTGTGGGGAGGGAAGATGCTCCTAGTTTGGAGCCCCAGTGGAAAGGAAAGATTGTTTTTATGCCCTCATAGCTGGGTCTATGGAAAACCCTATAGCCATTTAGACAGTGTCTAAATGCACTGCCCATTCCAGTGGATTTTGCTGTCATGATCTCTCCACTTGCTTTTCTTCTGCTGTGCGTGTCATCTGAAAAGATAATGTGAAATAACTAATAACTGAGTATGCATGTGTGCATCTAATATGATCAAGTAATAGTTAATTTTTGAAAAAGATGTTCTGATGTCTGAGTACCTTGTCTCTTTGTAAATACAAATGAGGTACCTGTTGAATCTTATAATCAGTTTCATTTCTATACTGCCCATAGCCAGAACTCTCTGGGAGGTTTCCAACAGTACAAAAACAATAAAATATAATAGATTAAACATTAAGAAGAATTATAATTAATTTAAAATAGCATAAAACATTAAAAGGAAATAAAAAGACAATGAAAAAACCTGGCCAAGAATAAAAGATAAGCATCTGGCTAATTTTTTCAGGCCCTTGAATAACCAGGGAGGTCTTCAAAGGCCTCTGCAAAGAGGGTAGTCTTAACCTGGCACTAAAAAGAAAAAAAAGGCAAACTTGGTGGCAGGCAGGCTGCAGCAGGGAGGTTGTTCCAAATACAAGGATCACCACAATCACCACCCTCTAAGCCTCTTGAGAGTTGGCACCCAAGTTTCAGCTTAGTGTTTGGGTAGATTGGCACTGGGAGGGTAACCTTTTCTAGGTTCAGATTTTTACTTAAACATGATCCTAGAAATCAACTGCACATATCAATATTTCAAGAAACATTTTATCCCCACCACATAATAAAAATAATTATACTAGAATACACACACAGACTAGCTAAATTGTTTTCATTTCAGTGATATTTATCCTTCGTTGCTCTTACCTTATTAGTTCTCAGCTGCCCACCCAAATCCACACAAAGGTTCCTTCCAAGAATGATGTATAGCTACTTAGCTTAGATGAAAGGTATCACTTGTCTGCCCAAGAATTTGTAAATAAACAAGCTGAGTCACAGGATGTATTTCATCTTTAGAGTAAAAAATGCAATTTAGAGTGTAACAGTAGTGAGCTGATTCCTTGATATCTTGCCATCCAGGTTGGCAATCTTGTTGGCAGGTCAATATAAATTTCAGGTTTTCTTAGGGAGTGAATAATAAATAATACATGGGACTCAGAGTAACATGAAATACATTTATAGACACTGATAAGATATGGATATGAAAGGAAAGGATTTTCATACAGTTTTTGAAGATTTTAAAAAGAGAAGCATTTTGGCAACAAGACACCATTATTCTAAGGAGTGGACCGTCATATCGAACACTTCTATTGAATTCTCTTTTCTTCCATTAGAGTTACAGATTAGTCATGCTTTCACTTTTGCTTATTTTCCAATGGAAAAGAACAAAGGAGGTTGCAATGCTGATGGCTTTTTATTAGACCTGTCAGTAGAAATGCATGGCAGCAATGATTACCATATATTTTATCCCATGTTTTGCAACCTTTATTTCATCATTGCAGCAGATATCTAAACTTGCTGTGGTGATGGTCTTTCCGCCACCCAGATACTAAGAGGAAACACATGTAGATGAAAGATCTTTCCCATTCATGGATTAGTCAGTAACTGATTTCAGGGAGCTGTCAGCAAAATTCCAAAACGCAGACAAACCAAAGTTATCACGTACAGGCACAGTGGTCACAGCTTGAGAGGCAGCTGGATTTAGTTAATTCCTTAAAGTTCACCGTGTGTTACTTTAGAAAAGCAAATACGTCTAGTTGGTTAGTACTTAAGGCTGTTTTTCTTATTATAGTCTACATACCATGGATAATATTTTACTTTGCTATTTTTCCAGAGGTAGCTCCGGGAATAGTGAACCTCAATGGATTAGCAGTCCTTGTGGGTTCTGTCACATTAACTACTGAATATCTAAATTAGTCAGGCAATAAAAAGAGCATTTGAAGATTCTTGATAATATATTGTGCTTTGCAGCAAACTGCCACAATTCTGCCTTGCGATCTGCCATTCCAGTACGGCCAGAGTAATCATAAAAGTTCACGATTGGAACAAGCTGTGTGGGCAGTGGTGGGAGGTTGGGCAGGGCAGTGGTTTTTCCGTCCCCAGCTCTTGCTGCAGCAGGAGAAGCAAGCCACCCTCACCTAAGTTTTGAAAGCATCTTCTCTCTTCAGCTCTCAGAACTAGCCTGCAAAAATGTAAAAGGGCGATCCAGCCTCATGCATGCTTTTGACCTGCATGCACATTTTGGACTACAGTGAATATTACACAATAGCATTCAGGAAATAAAGGCTCCTTCAGTAATCATTCCCTGGATGTTTCTCTTTCTTCCATATCCTGATTTTCTCATTTGAAATTACAGACTTTAAACTCAATAGAATAGCCAAAACGAAAGAATGCTAGATTCAAACATGCAGTGGGCTATTTTCTTTGTACAATTACATAGCATATTATTGTTTGTAATAGATCAAACTAAAACCAAATTAAAGAAAGCATAGGAGCTGCATATTGGATCAGATAGCTGGTTTCTTTAGTCTAAATCTCTGGCTTGCCTGAAGCCAGAAATTTCTTTTTTTTTCTTTTTAGTATTTGAAGAATAATTATTTTCTGATGTGTGTTCCAACAGTTTTACTTGCTTCTCTCATAGTTTGTTTAATTGTTTACTTTGTAATCTATGTTATCGCTTGAATAAGGAGTTCACGCCTAGTAGCCTCTGCTGATGGATCTATTTCAGTATAAATTTTCTTGGCATTTTTAGAAAGTTTCTGAAGCTCATTTACTTATTCATATGCAATTTCACTGAAATTTCATTTGTTTTCATTCTATCTTTCCACACCTTCTATAATTATGTAAAGCTTTATTGTGTCTGGGATACATTGGTGCCCACAAGCAGTATGGTGCCTATTCTTCTTATAGAAAAAAAATGTCCTACTTGGATAGGGGCCAGAGCTCATTGCTAGGAAATTGCTTTGTGTGAAAGGACTCAGACTGAATCCCTGATTTTGTGGGTTTGCCTGTGAAGGACTCCTGATGGTTTCCGGGCAATGAGGACAATACTAGGCAAGAAGAATGCATCAACTTTTCCTGGGATCCAAGACTGCAACTATAGTATATGTATGTTAGAAAAAATCCTACTGGAGTTAACAGAGTTTATCTCTGAGTATTTCTTTATATTTGTATGTATTCCCACTATTTTTATGCAGCTCATAAGCCAAAAAAGTTTCCTAAATCCACTTACTTAGACAAGACCAGACCCAGATGGTATGCCAGCTTGCAGGCATACCATCGGAATGGCATGGAAGGAAAAAGGAAGGGGAGAGGAGAGATGGAAATTGATGATTTTTACAGGCCTGATGGAATGATCCTGTCTCTCATCTGCCTAGTTCAGCTTGCTCAAATGGCTGCTGGAGATGACAGCTGAGGGAAGAGGAACAGATATGTAGACGACCATGTCCTAAATTTGTGTGTATTAAATGTGAGTTGCATCATGACTGTAGTTGAAACTGGTTTCAATAGTGTACTTAAGTGATTTTATTTCTAGCAATGATGAAAGTATTTCTATGTAAGTCAAGTTTATTTATATTATATGAATGCTGGTAATAAATACTGACAGCTCCATCATCATTGCTAGTTTCTACACAGTGGCTTTCTTTAGCCTCATGGTTCACTTTTTTTGTTAACCATGTTATATCTGACAGACTATCAAGTGGTCTCTTCTTTATCATGGTGCCCGTTCTCACCACTGAGTTCTCCCACTGTTTGCACATAACTCATCAAACACTATACCTGAAATTTAATCCCAAGGTGCACTACCCCCTGCCTATGTGATCTGTCTTTTCCTTATTGGTCCACATGTAGAAGCTAGATGACTAGAATGGGTCCTGCAGTTGCCATGATCCTGAGTTCAGACAACACCACAGACCAACAGTGCTAACACGCCCCCACCATGTCTGGTTGTGTTGTCTGAACCCAGCTAGTTACTCACCCTATGAACTTGGCTGTAGCCACTGGGTTTGTAATGCTTAATTATATGCACTCCATGTTGAGAGTTACTTTTCCTTCCTTTTTACATACTATAACATTGGGACATTTAAGTCAGAGATGTGCTTGCTCAGCTATGTAAAGTGGGTAGCATATGAATTTATAACTCTTTATTTTCCATATTTCTATAAAATAAAAGATCTTGAGTACCCGAAAGGCTATTTTGAGTTTAACTGCATGAGATGCCTGATAACAGGATGAATGTGGTTATGAAATTGTAGTGTCTTGCAGGAAAGAAATGTAGAATAGCATAACCTCAAGACTGATAGCCAGTAGTCTGTAATAAGCCATGAAAACAGTATTTGGAATCTTATATCAAGAGTTCAAGGCATTTCATACAAACCACAAGAAGTTTGAAAAGGACTAAACTGTTCACCTAAAGGAGAATAGATGTAAAATCATACCATGTGGAGGAAATGACTGTTTACTTTAAATGTCAATTAAATGCTTGCTTAGATGAAGCACAATTCAGCACTCTTTCTACCTACTTCTATTTTCTGTGTCCTAGGCTGAATGTTAAGTGTGCATGACACTGGAATCTAGTTTACTTGCAAATTCGGTAACAGAACCCACAAACACTTCTCTATAATTCATAGACACTAATGTACTTAAGAAACTGGCTTCAGAAGGGATGTGTGAGGAATCTGATTGGGGATGGGAATCCCTGGAATCCAACCCAATTTGTCATGGATATGAGTCTGAGCTCCTGATGACTGCAGCCGGTGTAGGAGCAGCACTCACCAGGAATCGAGCAGCCACTTTGCATGGAGCATCCATCATCCATGTCAGGTTCAGCAGCCTTTTTTTTTTTTTTGAGTGCATGACACTAAAGAAGGTTGCTATCTTTATAAGCATTCACAGGCTCTTTCTCACCCCTGCTCTCTTTCTAAGAACAAACTAAGCATGAGAGGAAGTCTGTGGATGCTCATGCGATGGACTCCATGGAGTTGCATCATAGCACTAGACTTGAGACCCCCCCATCTCTGCCCCACTCCAGTAGAGGTGGAGGCAAATGCAGAGGCAGAAGCAGAAGTATCACAACTTGGTTGTGTATATCACCTGTACTACAGAATGTTTCAATGTTACCATGTTTCTTTCACAACATAATCAGCCACCTTTAGCTCTGGGATCAGTGTACAATATTTAGAAGTATCTTCCATATGTTTGACTAAGACACAGAAGTTCATTTTGCCATTTACTCCAGGCAAATGAACATGTTTTAATTTCTTCCTGCCACTTCCTCATACTTCATCTTTAACTGAAGGCTTAATGACTGTAGCTGGCCTCTATTGGAATAGAAATCAGGCTTCCCCCAACCTGGTGCCATGTAGATGGGTTGGACTAAAAATCCCATCATGCACAGTCAGGGTGGCCATTCTGGCTGGGGATTATGGGAACTGCATTTTAGCACATTGGAGGGGTTCCAGGTTGAGAAAAACGTCTTTAAATTATCCTTTTAATATTTTGTTTTGAAACTTCACATGCATTTTCCAGTGATACCTCTGGACTGGGTAGGATGCACGTAAACCTGTGAGCTACTGAATTTACATATAAATATGCCTTTAGTGACTGATAGGCACAATCACTGCATCCTGGAAGATACCCCTAATTTTCCTTCTCTTGTATGTAATCAAGCAGTGACTGCTGGGCTTTCCTCATTAACCTTTGATGGAAGATTCAAGGGTGGTTATTGCTGTTTTTTAATCTAGGGTTAATGAGACAAGTTTGTCAGTTTACTTAAGCTATTAGGGCTATTTCTGAAGCCTCAGGGATAATCAAGGAAAGTATTGCATTTATTTTGAATGAATAAATTAGCCTGTTGTTGAATAAGTATTTATTCAATTTCTATTGTATCCATTTTTTACAGCTTTTATTTTGGACACTAACTTGAGAGGGCTCTGCACTTAAGGGTGGCCTAAAAATAATTTTAGATAAATAAGCTGAAATGAATTCTTTGTTTCTTAATTGAGTTGGCTACTTATACTGGTTTGTGTCAATCTATTCAGATATAGAAAGCAGGAAATAAATCCTGGATGGAGCATAGAGGAAAAAGACAGTAGCATGCACAAAACCATTAAAAGAACATTACAATTAACCTTAAAGTCTGTGGGTTTCAAATAATTAAAAAATAACCTGCAGAGAGAGCCTTCTCCATATTGGTGCCCCAAATGTCAGACAACATCTCCTTAGAGGTGATTCAGTCCTTCTGGCAGTTGATTACAAAAGTTTTGTTTGCCTGGGCATTTTATTTTCTCTTGTCCAGTTGTCAGATGATTGCATTTTGTGGATATTACCTTTCTGGATGTTAAATATATAACTATAATCATACCTGTTGTACAACACCCTGGTATCCAGAAGCGTGAATGGTGCTTTAAAATTAATTTAATGAATACAAATAAGTAAGGTTTCTATTTCGGGCTGCTTAAGAATTTTGTTCAATTCATTGATTCATCTTGTTTCTATGCCACTCAATAGCTAAAGTTCCCTTACAAAATTTAAAACCACATGTTTACAACTAAACAGCTAAACCCAATCCACGCTACTAGACCTGCTGAAAAACAGTTGGCAATACCTCCCCCCATGTGCTGTTTGGAGCTGGTAAAGGCTTCAGCAGAGCATTTAGCCTGGCACCAAAATTAGGAGAAAGTGGGGATCCTGCCCTTCACTGCAGGTTCAGCCTTGCCTTTGAGAGAAGACTGGGCTTGAGAAGGTGACTCAGGGACTGCAGTGGGGTATAGCAGCTGGTTCCAAGTTCATTCTGTGGCATCTTCAGAAAGAGCTATGAAGAGTCTGCACAGGACCCTGCAGAATGGCTGGCAGCCAGTACCGATGTACTGGGCTAGGGGGTGTCAGTATAGGACGGATTCCTGGGACATCTGAACTTAATTATATTTCTCCCAGCATTGTAGCATTCAAATACTCATTATCATGGGAGTGGTTCAGGGCCCAAACCCCTGAAGCCTCCTAAGTCTGTCCTTGCCCCAGTTGAATTTCTCCCTTAATGAGCAACTGCTTGATGTCAAAAACAAATAAGACATCGAAACAGCCTGGCAACTCAAGCTATTCCAAGAATAAATGAAAACTTAGAATAGTAATTGTCTTGTGTAGTGCCCATTCCTTTCACTTGTTCAGGAGAGCTTCTTAGAGTGGTGGTAGATCTCATTTTCTTTAGAGGTTGTTGGGTTTCTTTAAACTAGGTAGGCCTTTTCACTTGTTTCCTTTTATACTGCATTTTGTTTCCACATTCTCTCACTTTTACCTAATAACAATGTATAATTTAAAATGTCATCACAAATGAGTTGTAAATGAAAGTTAAAAGTACTGGATATTGAAAGGGACAGATGTAATGCTTTCAAGCTTCTTAAGCACCAGTTTGGGGAGTTTTTTCAATACTGATTCCCATGTAAGTGAAAAGCTATTACAGATGAAAAAGTAGCATTCCTACATTTAGAATTAGGAGCACATTTGACTTTCTAGATTGCTAGCAAATCTGTTTTGCACGACAGCCTGTGTTTAATCAATAAGCTCTTTACCCTTCCATTTATTAAGCCAGACTTCAATAATAATTCACAGAGCCCAGTATCAGCTTCAGTGTTCATCACAGGTCTGTATTCTCTCCTTATGACTGCCTGTGCAATGAGTCTTGATATTAGTTGGCTACAAGTAGTCCATCACACGCTGTCTAGCCTCTCTCTCCACCCCCACCACTGGATAGTCCTGTCAAAGCCCCTTTTGTTCAGCAACCATTGTGAGTCAAACAAACTGCTTAACTCTATTCTACATGGAAATAGTCTTTCTTGCTTTCACGTAAGAGCCAAGAGAATCATGCCAGCTTTTCACACAGAAACTAATTGTCAGTATTTGTTGATGTGAAAGTGACTGGCTTTATAGTAAACCACTAATTATAGGGCTGACTTTTGTAGTTGTTCTCCTCCTTTTCAGCCGATCTGGTTGGAAGCTATGGTAATGTGGAGTTTAATAGTGCTGGACTGGGACATAAAAGATCTGGGTTATAGTCCCCACTCAGCCTTGGAGCCACCTGGGCTGTTATTGTGAGGATAAAACAGAGAGGAGGAAGGCCTTGTAAGCTACCTTAGGTCCCTTACAAGAGGAAGAAAGGCAGGGAATAAATGTGATGTAATAAACTGATATACAAATACAGCAGCAAATGGAATGCTGTTCCAAACTGTTAGTCTTCCCTAACCCTGCCAGTCTTTCCCACACATACTGTTGCTTTCTCTTGCAGTGTTGATTGATTTTGCCTTCTCTGACTGTTTCTACATATTAGATTACAGCAGTACTTTCTCCACTATGAGTAGTACGGCTGTGTTGGCCCATCCTACATTAGGACAACCCGGAAGTCCAGCTGGCCATCTCATTCCTCCCATTCTGCCTCCCTGCTGATTCTTGTGTGCTTTATGCTGGTGCTTGCTCATCAAGGAAATAGACTGACATTTAACTTGCCTTGAGTTTTGGATTGCTTTGCCTGGTTTGGTCCCAGGCTGCCGTGCCTGTGTTCTGAAGTGGCACATGCCAGGAACAGTTTTACCAGGAGATAAGCTGTTCAGCACATATATTTTTCCATCTCATATCTCAAGGCCAGTCATTCACTTCCCTCATCATTGCCCTCATCTCCAAGAAAATCATGTTACAGTCCTTTGGCTGTATTTCATGCTCTACCTCAGTGCTTTGGATGTTATTAGCACTGCTAGCAAATGGTCATCTTCTCCATGCCCCTGTGCACTTAGTGACAGTTGGGCTCACTGGGCCATGTGTGAATGAAGAATCAGATGTATCTGAAATGCAGTGTCATGTCATTCCAATTAGTTCTTGCTCCAGGAAAGGTCTTGCCATCGCAAAACAGCATGAACGCTATATAAAATTCTAAACAATTACTTTGGCAGCTACTGAAAGAGTAAATCATGGCACATGTTCCCTGTTAATTCTCCTGAGAGTCTTGAAGCCAGCATGAGAAAGTTGTGGTCCTCCATATGCCTTGTTCTACAACTCCCATGATCCTGCTCCATTTGCTATGATGGCCGGGCTGACAGGTGTTGTAGGCTAAAACATCTGTAAGGCCACAAATTGTGCTGCTCTGTAAAGAATGGCCCATTTGAGCATGTGCGATGTCCTCAATTAATGTTGAAAGTGGATTTTAGGTAGGAATCAATGGCATTTTGTGTTTTAAAAAAGCTTGCATGTTGTCTTATATTTGAGGCAAAATGTATCTTCCTCCACAAGATGGGGCAGTTGACAATGCATTGCATTACAACATAGTCTGTACTCTGAAAACTCATGATGTCAACATTACATTTAACCCTTTCTTTGCTTAATTTGTTTTCTATCCATGTTCTATCTGCATTACATTAACTCATCATTTGGTGGTAAGTTTCTGCTTTTTATGCATATTCAAAAAATTCTTTAATTCAATTTCTCTGTTTCTTCTCATACAGTCTGACAGCCAGATATGCAACTCAGTCTAATCACAGTGGAATTGCAACCAGTCAAAAAAAGCCTTCTAGGTCAGTTAACATCTCTAATTTATTGCTTGCTAGTGATGCTTAATGGAGTCACGGCCTGCTGGCATTTATATTCTTTAAACCAATGTAGACATTAAGCTCTATCATCATATCTTAAATGCAAGCTCTGCAGGATTTTCAGTTGGCCAGGGGAGAAGCCCTGCCTCTGACTGCAAAAATAATAGCTCTGTATAATAGTGTAGGCATATCTTTGTGTTGCAGCTTAGGATGTTGCTTGTAAAATAACTGACTGAACAAAAGGTAGTTTAAGGCCAAGGTTCTAGAGTGGGTTTAGTGCTCTAAGCCTTCTTGTGCAACATTCAGGCTAGAGAAAGATGCAATATAAAAAGCCTGGCAGGATTTTCTTCAGTAGTGTTGCACCTAAAGGTGCAATCATATTTGTGCATGCTGAGTACTGCACGCTAAACTGCTGGCAGCCAAGCATATAGGCAAATCCAACTTTCAGTGCTATCTGTCTTTACAGGTATAGTCCTTTTCTCTTAGCCGTTTCCTGCTCCTTCTCCATCTGGAGAAAGCTAGCAAAAAACTCCAAAAACCATCATGCATTTGGGTGCCTGAACTAGGTAGGCATTTGCCTTAAAAGGGTAACACAGAACCTCTTTCACTATGAGGGCCAAATTTCATTTTGGAGAAGCTTTCAGGACCCCATTCTGCTGGTGGGTGGGGCCAAACTTACACACATACAGAAACTTATATCTTCGAAATGCTAGTAAATAAGCCTTAGCAGAAGCATTTCAACTTTTTACAATGGGAAGAGGAAGGCTGGAAGTGGTCCCTAGGCCTCAGATTCTGCAGGTTCACCATATTTAACTTTTCAACACTCACAGAAGCCTAGCAGACACTGAATAAACAAAGGAGTGGTGTAGTAAATGAAGCCTCATGTGCTTGTCTGTTATTGCAGTTTTCACATCACCCTTTATAGCATTTCAAGCTATTTCTATTACATCTCTCTTTGCCAATAACTTTCAAGTAGAAAGAAACTCCATTCTGGCCAGGTGGACTTTTCCTCCAACTCGCAAAATCATCACCTTTTCAGTTAATTGGCCCAGTTCAAAAGAGAAAATACTGAATCATGTGCTACTGCAGGAAAATTAGTAGAAGAAGCAGGTTGCTTTCCTGGAACAGCCTTCTGGTTGGCCTAGTAATGGAGAAGAACACTGGTTTTCAAACCCACTATTATTAGCAGTCTGCTCATTTTGGAAGGTGCAAAAACGCAGCAGCAAAGCACATGCTTTCCATATGAACAGGTCCCAGGCTCCATCCTCAGTGCCTCCAGGTGAGACAGAGAAAAGCTTCTGTTCAAATTGCTGAGCTGCTGCCAGGAAGCAGATATTGGCAGCTTCCCATGTTTCTGTGAAAACAGTTTGCAAATCACTGGAGTACAGCAACGAGTACTGTTCCAGTCTGAAATCTGTTTAATAAAGTTTTGTACAAAATCAGTGATGAAATAGCACAATGGATAATCTTGTAGCTGTAGGCAGCCCACATGTTGATTGCCTATCTTGTCTCTGTCATGGCTGTGGCTTTCTTTCATGAACCCACTAAAATGTGTGCCTTTTTTTTCCTAGAAGAGAACTCATAGCTTTTCCTGTTATGTTCAGTCTTTGTCGATTACGCATAGTCCTTCAGAAAGTGGTCATACTGTTTGCTGTCCTGTTCATTACTGACAATGAACTAACAGTTGTGTAATTCAGCCAGTTGTATAATACAATTGTGAGCTGCTGGTGATAGCCTGGAATGAGCTATGCCAGAGTGCAGTTGTTGTGCACCTGTGGTCATAGGTTTTCAATCCCATTTATACAAACTTTTCTGTCTCATCCACAATTCATCCTGTCTGGGAGCTAACAGTTGTTGTTTGTCTAACTTTATAAATTTATAGTCTGCAAAGTTTTGACCAGAAGTATGTCCTTGTGAATTACCTGTTGCTTTACACTTTGCATTTCCTTGTTGCTTAAATTGATTGTGGGGGGAATGTCTGCAAGTGGAATAAGTGGTTACAAGTGGAAAGTAAGTGATACAATAGTTATTACTTAAGCTGCTAGAATTTTTGTATATATTATGTATGTATGTGTGTGTTGGATGGACTGCAGAAGCGATTTTCTGTTGAAAGCACTTTCAATTCTGCAAGTGCCCTTGTAGTCCTTTTAATAGAAAGAACTGGGGTTTTTTTTAATGATTTTAGTGCATTCATAACTGAATAAGTAGCCATAGACCTGTAGTTTTCATCGATCAAGATAAGATTTAGCACTCATAAAAGCTTAGCCAAGGTGCTTTGTTGCCGACACAAAGAAAGGGACCACTAACTTGAAAGAACTGAAAACTAATTGCCGGGTGATCAGACCTTAATGTTGCAATTCTCCAGCTGCCTACTTCACAGTAGATGGAATTGCAGCCTAAATCTGAAATACCATTGTCCAAAACTTCTGTGTAAGAAAGAGAGAATTGATTTTAGATGTTTTGTTGTGCCAATAAAGTTAGCAAAGCATTGTTTATGAAAAAAGAACCCCTACATACCTAAACTTAATTTTTGCTGTTTTGTCTTTGTATTTTTTTCCTTTCCTTTCCTTTCCTTTCCTTCCTGTGTCAGGCTAGCAACGCTTTCCACATTCTGATCTATGTCCATAATCTGTTGGTAAAAATCTGTTGAGGTTCCAGCTTCTGTGCATTGTATCGGGCAAGTAGTATCTCTAGGTAGCATTTAAGGCAGCCTAATAGCATTACGTAAACCAGACAGTATAGTGTAGTTTTGTATGTACTGCAAGCAATAGCATCTTTACTATTTTTAAATTTGCTACCAAGGATGTTTCAGATGGTGGCAGCAAATACCAAGAAGTACAATATGTAGCTAGAGCTGTAGCTTTCAGGGCAAACCATGAATTCAACCAAGTGTTTTAATGTGAAGTACTTGAATGTGAATTATATAAATAACTGAATACCTTATCCAGTATATTTTGTAAATGTCCAAGATTTGGGAACAATAGAAGAACTAAACCTCAGAGCTGAGTAGAGTGCATATTTAAGGCACAGTATCCAGAGTAAGGCATATGTCTAGGTTATTTTACTTTGATATATTTATTAGAAATGCATGGAAGTGAAGTATTTGAATAGAAGATTGTGCATGGATGAATCTTTTTTTTGTTATGGTTGTTGATACTTTTTGGCAGTATGAATGGACAATGCAAAGAATCCCTATATGTTTGTCTGTGATCCTATATAGCATCTTTCCCCATTTTTGTTCCTATTAAAACAAGACCTCTTGTTGGTAATGTCAAGTCTAACGCAGCATGAATATACTGTTGTTTATTGTCATTGCCTTTCCCTGAAATCATTGACGATCATTGTGGATTTATACTGAAAAAAATACTCTGTTTCCTATGAGTTTACAGTGTGCAACCAATTTATTTATGACTGTACTGTTCTAGGCTTCCCGGACCCTCAAGGGTGCCAGCTGCAGGCAGCAGTACCAAAGTTCAGGGAGCCTCAAACTTAAATCGAAGAAGTCAGAGCTTTAATAGCATTGACAAAAACAAGCCTCCACAATATGCAAATGGAAATGAAAAAGGTAAGTGTTCAATCCATGCTGCTTTAACAAGTACACGAGAACAGAAATGTTCTACTGTGACTTGGGGAAAATATGAAAGATTAATGGACTGAGTCTGAGACAAAAGCACAATACCATAATTAGATTGCCATATTTGCTGCAGACAATGGCTAAAGTTTTTCATCACAGTCGAATTGTATCTCAAACCTAACCACCTGTTCTTTTGATAGATTTCAGCCTTGTCCAATGAAAAACATGCAAACACTATGAAAGCTTAGTATTGAATGTGACTGATTTTGAATGTATTAGCTGAATCCTGAAGCATCCTGAAGTAAGAATGGATGTGTGCCTATAGCAGCCCGAGTCCTCTCAAACGTTTCCTTCACTGCCAAATTGATACTGAGCTAGACTGAGCAAAGGCACCCCAACCACTTCTTTATGTGTGGTGGAGAGTGAGAGCCTTACCTTTTTCATGTATGTTGTATGGTCTTTGTTTGAGTAGGTCCTGTTTGAACACTGTGCTCAAGCCTGAGTTGCTAGAAGCACTGGAAGGAGATTAAGCATGCCAGATGGTAAAAGGTCTTCCTGCTCTGTCTCCTAATCACACATAGGTGACTGATTAATGCAGCAGCATCTGATCCAGATTTCTAGAATACATATAAGTACAATGGCAAATCAAGTGTTTTTCATTCTCTAAAAAGCTTCTAAGTTGGCACAGAACCAAAAGAGTCAGCCAATCCCATTCCAACCAGGCACCGGAACTTCTCAAAATAAGGTGTGGCAGGTTTGGCAACTGCCCTCAGAGTTTGTGCAGTCCCTGATCTAGTCAACATTTTAATTTCCCACAATTCCCCTCATACTGCATCATCCCCAGGCATTATGGGAAGTTAAAATGGCAGTTAGATCCAGCTGCCCAGTACTGTTTGTAGTGCTGATTCCCCCCACCCAAATAAAAATGTGTGTATTGGGGTGGTGTCTCAGTAGTGTGTCCTGTCAGATGCTGTCCCCATTCCACTGCTCAAGGATGCCAGGGGTTCACACCATGTGTGCACCTACAGAAATCTTGATCTGTTGCTTAGCTAATCAAGAGTTCAAGACAGAGTTCAACCTTTGAGCTGAAGCTGTTTAAGCTTAGGCTTCCCTCATACAGATAAACCCCTGCATTTGAAAATAAGAAGAAGATAGTCTGAGCTATCTTCTTCTGATGGTCTGGTGAGTGTTTGGCTTCTCTGTTTCACTCTGAAACAGAGTGTTTCATCTCTGTTTAGAAAGCTGTGTGTTGCTTTGCATGACCTTTGGATGGCATAGGATTAGGACTCTGCAATGTGGTCTAAAAGGAAGGATAAGGTGTGAGTGCAGCAAATAAATATATGTATTGCCCAGATCACAAGCAGTAAACACAAGCAAAGAATTTGTGACCATGTGTCTTCTTTTTGCTTGCAACTTATACATGGACACACATACTTTAAAAATGAAATCTCATCATAACTTGTGATAAATTGTGTTCACTTTATTAAATAATTGCTGTCTGTTTCAGATTGTCTTATAGATGAAAAGTTAATGAAACATTTCTTATTTTTCTTACTAAAGGGATGAAAAATATAAAAGAACGTTTTAGAAATATGTATCAGATTTACCACAAGGTGGGAGTAGATGTCACTAAATGAGCGCTCATACCATCCTTAACTCTGTCCCTCTCCCTCTCCCTCTCCCTCTCCCTCTCCCACACACACACACAGAGAGAGAAAAACAAAAGCTCATATTTAACTGGGAAATAAGATTTGGATTCCAGAAAGTTAATTCGTTTGGAAGTTAAGCATTTCTGCATCAAGCAAGCTCTATCTACGGAAATCTTTCCCAGGAGCTCTTTGTTTATTCAGGTTAAATCTGTAACATACCTTTGTTTGGAACTAGATAAGATTTGTGAACAAAGTCATAATTAGGAAAGTCTAGTGCTTTCTTTTTCAGACAATCTAATAACAAATTTGTCAGCACATTTGTTAAATTTACATGAGTATGGCTGTCAAGCAATCTTAATTCTTCAGACGCATCGCATTTGGTTAATCAGTGAGATTTAAAAATAAATACACCAAAGCACAAACTGATAGTTCCTGGATGTAGATATAACAGAGGAACAACAAAGTTCTGATGCAGTGTTGAGAGCCTACTTGCCAGACGATATTTATTATTTATTATTTTAAATCACTGTTTTGAATGGTTTTATTGGAAATTGTTTGATTTTGTTATTTTATTTCTGTTTTATTCTCTTGCTCTTATACTATTTGATTATTTACATTGTACTGTTTTATTAATGTTTTATTGTTGTGTATGTGAGCTGCCCTGAGAGCCTTTGGCTAAGAGTCACAGCGTATAAGTGCAGCAAATAAATAATAAATAGGCTTAAAGGAATAATTTGCATGGCTATACCTAATTTGGCTATACATATACTTTACCTTGCATGGCTATACATAATCTGATTGTTTCTTCATACCATGGGCCATAGAAAATCTTTAGAATATTTATGTTCTCACTATACCTGTTTAAGTTCCATGTGCATAATGTATGTTATATGTGCTGAATACCTGCGTAGCTTATCTCTGTATTAACAGTTGCTATTACATTGGAGTATATCTTTTAGGAAAAAAATCCTAGTCCGCACTGTGTCTCACGTCACATCACCACTTGTTTAAGCCATAGTGACATGTTTCGGTTTTGTGAACTGGCCCATATGAAAATGAAGAACTGTTGCCATCACTGGAACATGATGATTAAACCGGGGCTCTGGAGAATGTTGGCTTATCCTTTATGGATAGAGTGCTGCTGAATGCAGCTTGATCACTTCCACGGGATGGTTCATGCAAGCATGAATGCTAAACATGCCACAGATAGAGGTCTATGATTTGTTTAGATCTCCCGACTGCGGGAGAAGCATTTAGGAGTGATGGGATAACATGCATCAGCATGCTTCCTTGTCCTAGTAAGCCAGTAGGAAAGATTCCCTGGAACCCTGCTTTATTGCTGGACAAGGCCATCTTGTAATGTAAAGTTGTACAATTTCTACATCAAGCACACAGAAAGAATCATACAAGCCCCTTCAGAAACAATTCTTCTTACATCATTTGGCCAAGGCTGCTCTCCTATTGATATGAAGAGTTCCATTTTGACCATTGGCTGCATACATGGTTGAAAATATTTTTCTTGCATTTATTTTACACATTATTGGGAGTGCTATAGCACTGAATAACACAGCTCTTTGCTAGAAATTCCTTTCAGACACTAAAAACATGTGATCTAAATAATCACATTATGCATAGTGGTTAAGCAAACAAAACAAGTGGTTTTGTAGAACTAATCACTCTTAACACCTCGTTTTTCTAATTTGACATAATGTGTTAATGGGTAAATAACATGTTCAGAAAATATGGACTTAATTTGGAGAGTCTCATTACCATTGCACATGTTTTTCATATAGCTTCCTTTACGTTTCAAAAATATGCTATGTGTGTTTATGTTTAAATGCTATTATAAAATTTGCAGCCCTGCATCTCAAACATAATGGTCGGAATAGATGTTGGGTTGGAACTGAGCTAAAAAAGACAAATTATTTTCCTTTAGGTCCTGAAATTACACACATAGACATGGCCTTTTCTTGTCATTTTATCTTCCATGCTTAATTGTTGTTCTTTGAATCTTAGCCATGATTGAATTGATATAGTGGTACTTTCTGAAATGCAGGCACTCATTGTCCACATAGCCCCCATCCCAAAACAGAGTGACCAAAATACAGGCTGCAAAGTCGATCCATAACAATAAAACAGTGTTTCACCTCTGCAGAAGCAGATCTCTTGTAAACCTACGTTAAGACCAAATCACCACAAAATGCTCAGCATTATAACAGGAAAGAGTATATTGTTGCTGGAATAGTAATTCATCCTCTCTTTTTCTTATTGCTCTAAGGACTGCAGGTAGTTTCAAATGGATCAAGGAAGGCAGATGTGCCAGCAATGAGTGCCTGTGAGGCCAGACTCCATGAGATGTTCTTGTAATGTGTCATCAAGTTATCTCTGGCTAATAATGACCTATGTATGAGTGCCTTCCAAAATGCTCTGCCCTGGACAGTTCTACACAGATCTTGTAAAGGCTATGTTGTGGCTTCCTTTATGGAAGATCCATCTCATATTTGGTCTGCTTCTGCCTACTTTACCTGGCATTATTGTCTTCTCCAGTGCTTCCCACCTTCTCATGATGTGCCTGAAGCATAGCAGCCTCTGTTTCATCATTTTTTGCTTCCAAGGAAAGTTCTGGCTTGATTTGATTTGAGAAAGTTCTTCTCCAGCACCATAAATTTCAAATATAGCGATTTCTTCCTGTCCCCTTTCACACCCATACATACATGTCAGAGTAGTGGTAGTAGGGAAGAATCAAGATCAGGTCTGCAGGCAGGGGAAGGAATTTTTCACTCTTTGTCTCCATGAAGTAATCCTGTAGCTTCCCTCCCACTCCAGATAGAAACTTCAGAGGGAGATTTCCATCAGGACTGTACTTTGAAGTAAAGAAATAAAGAAGTTTTTTTAAAAAAAAAACTTGTCACTGATGCAATTTATAGTAGGAAATGGTACACAAAGAAGGCCAAATAAATGTTAAGTTTGGCCTTCAGCCAGGTTGTTAGCCAGATAGTCCTGTATGGTCTATTCTGTCACACAAGAGCTCTGGGCCACTCAGAGCCACTCAGAAATTTCCATAAAAAGGAAATGCATCACCAAAAATGAGAATGAAAGATGACACCAGTTTGCACAAAATGTGTATATGCTAGTTTATATGTATAATAGCAGATTTACAAATCGTGCTGCTAATTTAAAGAACTGACCTGTAAAAGAGGACACATGGTACCCTACCCAGTTGTCTGGTTCCCAGTCTACTACCTACAGTGCTGGGATTTAAACTGAAGGCAGTCATATTCCTTTGTAATGCAAAATTGAACTTGAAAAAAGAACAGTGTGAACCATTAAAAACTTACATTTGTGATTAAAAACTTACATGTGTGGAATATATAATTCCCCATATTCAGACCCCATATGTGAGCACACAGGCAAGACCACTGTGAATCTACTCCTAGTTTTTATTGTTCAAATAGTCTGCTCAGATATTGCCACTACCCTGCACTGGTTTGATTGCTTAACATATGGTACATGTACATGGAAATTGGGAAGTTTGTCTTCAAAGATTGTGCAGGAAGGAAATCTAATGGGGTGCTGGGAAGCAGCAAGGGCAGTCAGTCCTTTTCCACTGCATTCTTTTCATCCAAACTTACTACTCTCAAATTTGTGTTGCTCCTTTCTAACATTTGTAGCTGTTACAGATGATCAGGTTAGAGGGAGCTAAGAGACTGAACTTGGGATGTGGCCCCTTCTATTTTCACCTTGGTAGCCAGTCAGCCAGAAAAGCTAGCTTTGATGGGCTGCAATGAAGACATCTTCTGCACAGTCTAGTAGTTCAAATCACCAATCACCAAAAGCCTGGCTTCCTGTGCTTGCCCGCCAAAGCAGAATTTCTTAACTGCTGTTTCCTTAAATCTCAGCTCTCGCGTTCCACTCCCCACACATTTCATTTCTGCATCATTTCAGGAAAAGCCACCTACAGTTACACACACATTTTTCTGGTATTGTTAAGTGCTTCACCCTTGAAGGTTTCTGTTATGAACAGAAAGAAGCATGAAACTAAGAGTTAAAATTGTTTTATCCTTTGAAACCTGAGTCCTATGGAGATTCCAGTCTTTGTTCAGTTCAGTGCAATAACACTTCTTATTTTATTTATAGAGGCACCATTTTTCCATCTACATCCGTCCTTTTTTCATTAGTGAGATTCAATTCCACCAGCATACGTGTGGGGTAAACTGTTGTAAAATGAACGGTCCAAAACAAAACCACCTTGTAGGAATGGACTTTGCTGTTGCTACAGCTACCACAATTCCTACTGATACTTTATCACTGCTCATTTCCTTTAACCATCAAAAATTGTTTTACGCTCGTCAGCCTACAAGATTTTCTGCAAAATTTACATTTGTGGCTCTTGAAGTTTTTACAAAGGAAGTGCTCCACCTCTGGCCTTTCAATATTTTCCTAGATTGCCAATGGAAATCTTGCTTCTGTAACAGCAGTGTTGTAGAGCAGCAGACCTGAGGGTAATTGCACCTGCTGAATATCATAGCGGCCAATTGTAAAATGGTATTAATAACCTTAACTTCACCCGGCCAGACTGACTGGATCTGGCAGTCTTATATATTCAAGCTGCCATACCTCTGCTTTGATAGATGTATCCATGCTGGTGGAGATGCCTGGTCCCAACATAGCAATGGCTGTAGGAATCTTATATGAGGGGAATCTCTATCCTGCTGCACTGTCTGTCTTTTGCAATTATATCAGACACGCAGGATTATGCAGCCCTAGATGAACAAAGGGACCTCTTGAAAGACACATTTAGGATATTGTTTCCATACTTGTTGGATCCCTACCATAACTCCTCTCCATTTGCTTCTTTATGGATAAAATTGTGATAGTCTCTTGCTCTGTGGAAGTTAAGATCCCATGGCACAACCCAAGTTTTTGTTCTAGGACAACATTCTGGGATGGTTTGCAACACCCTTTACCTGTAGTTATAAAGGTTTTCTCTCAGTGCAGTTCATAGGATAAGGTGCTAAATTTATACATTTAAGTTTTAAGGAAATAATTAAAACCTCTAGCAAGTCCATGTCCCTCTTCCTTTTATCATAGTATCATAGAATAGTAGAGTTGGAAGGGGCCAAGAAGGCCATTGAGTCCAATCCCCCCACTCAGTGCAGGACTCCAAGTTAAATATGACTGTCTGGCAAATTTCCATTTCCTTTTGCAGTGTGAAGTATATTTTAATGTTTAGGCAACTCCTTCAACCAACCATCATTATAGTATATTGCTTGTGAAGAAGTGGGCTGCAGCAATAAAATGGTATATCTATGTTGCAATTTTTCAGAAGCTTGTACAAAGGAAGTTCTGAAGAAATGATGGGGTAGGCTTAAGTATATAAGTTAGGTCAATGAGGGCAGCCTTTGAGAGAGCTCAGCTGTAATTATGCTTCTGAATGTGCACTTAATTGAGATGACATTGTATTAGAGAAGGTTAGAAAGCTCAGCAAATTTAACTTCTCTTTCTTTTTTGAAATAGAATCACCCAAAGGTCCTCACCCATCTGCAGGCATGAATGGAAATGCACAGCATCCCACCAGCACTGGGCAGCAGCCGGTCTCTGCCATCCCTTCTCCAAGTGCCAGCAAGCCTTGGCGCAGCAAATCCATGAATGTCAAACATAGTGCCACCTCTACCATGCTGTCTGTCAAACAGCCTAGTCCTGCAACTTCCCCCACGCCATCTTCAGATAGGTCTAAGCCACCCCTTTCTGAAGGACCCAAAACACCTTCATCTGGGCAGAAATCCATGCTAGAGAAATTCAAGCTGGTTAATGCAAGGACTGTTTTGCGGGCTCCCTTGTCATCAAGTTCAGGTCCCAGTGACACTGGGAGGGATGAGGAGACCTTCTTGGATTGTGGAGAAATGGATGGCTTTAGTGGAGGGCTCAACAGTGGTGGTTCCACCACCACCAGCAGCCCTAAAATCTCACCGAAACTTACCCCTCCAAAAGCTGGAAGCAAAAATCTCAGCAATAAAAAGTCTTTGCTACAGCCAAAGGACAAAGATGAAAAGAGCAGGGACAAAAATAAAGTTTGCACTGAGAAGCCAGGAAAGGAAGAAAAGGACCCGGCCGCAGAGACACCTGCAAAAAAGACCTCAAAAATCGCAAGCCTGATCCCCAAGGGGAGCAAGGCTACATCAGCCAAGAAGGAAAGTTTAATACCTTCATCAAGTGGGATTCCAAAACCTGGATCAAAAGTCCCTACATCAAAGCAAAGTACTTCACCGGCATCTTCCGGAAATAAAGAGCCTGAAAAACTGAGGAGTACAAAAGGAAACCAGCCACCCTCCACAGCAAAATCCCCAAATCCCAGCATTCCATCTGGCCTCCCATCTTCTGAAGGAAAGGAATCTAGCACAGCTGTTACCCCTAGTTCATCTGCTGCTCTTTCAAATGCTGCAAGTAGTGGGCAAGCAACAGGAAACAGTATTGTCCAACTTCCTCAGCAACAGCAATACAGCCATCCTAATACAGCTACAGTAGCACCCTTTATTTATAGGTAAGATGCGTTTACAATTTCCTAGAACTGTTACTAAACATTGAAGACTATTTCTTAAAGATTTGCTTCATTTATTATGTTCTAGCATGGCTTAAACTTTCAAAAATGTATTTTATTTATTTTATTTATTTATTTAGAAAACTTGTATCTGTTTTAAGTAATGGTGAAATATAAACTGATCATAGGAGATGTCATCTTGGGAAAGGTTCATCATGGCAATGGATGACAGAAAGAGTGAAATCGACTCCAATAATAGTGCAGATCAGAAGACCAGTCCTTTTGCTTTTTTTAAAGGATGATATTAAGAATGTAATCAAATTCTACAGACCTGGATGACCAAAAGGACCTCAAGAATATCACATTTAAAATCGTGTTTCAGTTCTTGTTCCATTGTAAGCATAATTCCTTTCAGCTGAGTAAGAGCCCTGATATGACACACATATATGAATCTGTATTATGGGTTAAAGATGTAAGTTCAGTAACCAAATATAGATAAAATTTTGGAGCATAATAGTGCCTTTTTGTCAGCTAACTGTGACATTTTAGAGCCTTTTATGTCAGCTAGATGCTTATGTTAGAAGGAATTCTTCAGGACTGGTAAGGGCCACTGTTGTTTTGATTTAAGCATCTTCATGGTGAGAAGATTCCATCCACTTTATCACTTTGCTCTTCTCCTCCTGCTTTTTTGGTACAAGATTTGCTTTTGCTGCCATGAGCAAGAGTAACAATAATTCCCTTTATATGGTGATAATATTGTGGTCATGAACTGAACCGAGCAGTTTGGACTTCACTACAAAACTTTTGAGAAATGCCGTTCCATAAGGTAATAAAGGCCTATATTTCTGCTCTCAGACTATCTGTCTATTTTCAAGATGATCTGAGTGCTATAGAAATTATTTGTTCACTGATCCCATACCCATGTTGAGCTCTCATGTGTCAGGGTGGGTTGTAGCATTAAATACAGTGAATCATGAACCTATTAAGGCAAGTCTTAAATTGCAATTTTAATAGAGTTCTTGAAATGTCAGCTGTTTAATATTTTATCCTTGTCTTTGGAGTAAATTAAAGTTTAAAAACAATAAAGGAGTACAATGAAAAATGCATTATTGAGATAGTCTGGCAGGTTTTGTTAGCCAACTGGTACTAGAGATAAAAATTGGTTGAAGATTAGAAAGAGGTAGAAAAAATGCTGATGGAATGTTCATCATTATGCAGAACCAAACTGTAAGGTGGATGTGATAAACTATTTAAATGAATTTCCAGGAAAAGGTTTTTAAGAATGGATGTCAACATTTGAAATAGCAGATCTCATTATTAAATACACTCTTTTCTAGGTTATTCAGTATAAAATAAATTTGTGGCATACATTAAAATATTTTTGAACTGCTGGCTGAACATTGTATAACATAGTCTAATAATACTGAGTGGCATAGCTTTCAATATTGTGTATTAAGCTGGAATGCATATATTCCAGCAGAAGCATAAAACATAAGGAAAGTGTTGGAAACTTATGGAGTATTCCAACCACCTTCCAAACAAGCTAGGAATAAAAATCTGTCTAAATTCATTAGACAACAATAAAATAAATGGCACACAGTGATTTTTGTGTTTGATTTTGTTTTTAATTTGATGAATGCGCATTTCGGAATAATCAGTATTTTCCAGCTTCACGTCAGGGACTGGAATATAATTTCAACTTTTAAGATCAACTGGGGAAAAGGATTGTCCATTCTAAATAGTCCTTTGTTTTTACTTATTCAACTACTTGCCTTTAGCCAGCTGGTCAGTACTGTCATGTGATGTACCCTTCCAGTGATTACAGTTCTGGGATCCCAGGAATTGGCTGGATTGATAGGAAAACCATCAATCCTTTGGTTCAGTCATTGCCTTCTATCTTCCATAAGAAGAGTAGGAAATGAACAAATCAGCTCAAATGGTTTCCAGTGGAGTTGGTAGAGGATAGTAACTGGGAACCAGTGTGGTATAGTGGTTAGAGTGCTGAACTGGGGCTCAGGAGATCAAGGTTGTAGTCCCCACTCAGCTGTGAATTTCACTGGACAACTTTGGGCCAGTCACTGGTTCTCAGTCCAACTTATCGCACAGGAAAAAAGCAGGATTTAAATCTAGTATAATGCTATGTATTTATTTATGCATTATATTTTTACACCACCCACCAGCTTAAAGGTTCCCTGGCAAAAATGTAATAATAAATATACATCAGTCATCATAAAATAACCATAAAAACAATAATACAATGTTACAGCCACCACAGCTCAATCAATCTTAGAGGTACAGTAAAAATATAGTAAAAATGAGACTACAAATCTAACTAGTAAAATATTGGGAGAGTAAAAAGGTTTTCACCTGGCACCAGAAGGAACAAAGAGTGGCACCAGTTGCACTTCTTTGGAGAGCTGATTCCATAGATGGGGTCCCACAACTTAGAAGTAGTCACTCTCCTTGCTTGTTTAGAGGGGACTCTTTGAAAAGGGCCTCTACAGATGGTCTCAGGATTCAGGCAGGCACTTAGGGAAGGAAGCATTCTTTCAGATAACTGGTCCCAAACCACTTAGGGCTTTAAATGTTAGCATTAACGCTTTGCATTGGGCCTGGACTTCAATTGGTAACCAGAGTGACTGATGGAAGATTGGCTTGATATTTTTGTTTCAGCCAGTTCCTTTTAGCAGTCTCGCTGCTCTATTTTGAGCCAATTGAAGTCTCTGGACCATTTTCAAAGGCAACCCCATGTAGAGCACATTACAATAGCCCAAATGAGAAGTTACCAGAGTGTGGATCACTGTTGCTTGGTTCAGGAATGCTTGAGAAACTTGGACTGAACTGTGCAAACTGACCTGATATGTTGCTCCTGAAGTAAAGTGCAAGTCATAATGTAATTATTCCTTACTTGGATTTTGTACTTTGCTAAATTTAGCAACATAGTTCTTGCATTTAAACATGCATTTAAAATAATTCATCTATCATAACATACATTTAAAATTCAGCTTTGAGAGAATACATCAAGAAATTTATACTATGTGGCATTCTTTAAAAATACATATTGAAATTTGATTTTTATGTATGCAAATTAACAGTGCAGCATAATCTGGAAACAAAGCAGCTTGTAATGGGCTAAGGAATGAACACATGAAAATATCACACAGGCCAGAATGTTCCAATCTTTCTCTAATGCTATCTCTTTCATTATGCCCTTGTTGTAATGCATTAAAAAAACAAACTTGCAGACAGACATATATGAGCATTCTTCTGTGTCAGATTTTTTCAGTCCATGGTGTTCTTCAAGAAAAACGTAAAGGTAAATGTTTTAACAGATATGATATGAAGTGTAAATTGCAAGTTTGAAGTCCTATTTCAAGCTTTTAAAGACACCAACTCCCAGTTATCATAACATTTATTAAAGATGAAGAACTGTCTTAGTCAGCAAGAATTTAACTTGTAAATGCTGTGCTGAATGCAGCTATGCAGTAGTTCATTGATCGGTCACAGGTTTTGAAATCATTGGTAATGGTTTACACTTTACAGAGACGTGAAAATAACAGGGATTTATCTGTGTGTGTGTGTGCGAACAGAGAAATATTTTTTTATTTTGTGGACCTGTTTTTAACCTGCAGTTTCAACAGGGCGCTCAGTATGGCATAGTCCTTATTTGGTCTTCTTTTGGTTCGGTTTGTCCAGAAGACAATTTACCAATAGTTCCCTAGTACAGTGTATTTCCCCTTCATGGATCACTGCCTTGCCATGGTGAAGGGGCTTGTGTAGTACAATGAAGCTATGAGCTATGCCATGCAGGGTCACCCAAGATGAACAGGTCATAGCAGAGAGTGCTGACAAAACGTGATCCACTGAAGAAGGAAGTGGCAACCCACTCCAGTACCCTTGCCATGAAAACCCCATGTAAAATTCTAAAGGGTAAAATGATATGGCACCGGAAGATGAGCCCCTCAGGTTGGAAGGTGTCCAATATGCTACTGGGGAAGAGCAGAGGGCTAGTACTAGTAGCACCAGAAAGAATGAAGCGACTGGGTCAGAGCCAAAAGGACACTCAGTTGTGGAAGTATCTGGTGGTGAAAGGAAAGTCTGATGCTGCAAAGATGGAACCTAGAATGTAAGATCCATGAATCAAGGCAACTGGACGTGGTCAAACAAAAGCTGACAAGACTGAACGTCAACATCTTAGGAATCAGTGAACTAAAATGGACAGGAATGGGTGAATTTAATTCAGATGACCAGCAAGTATACTACTGTGGGCAAGAATCCCTCAGAAGAAATGGAGTAGCCTTCATAGTCAATAAAAGAGTAGGAAAAGCAGTACTGGGATACAATCTCCAAAATGACAGAATGATCTCAGTTCAAATCCAAGGCAAACCATTCAACATCACAGTAGTCCAAGTCTATGCACCAGTGG
>NW_025336481.1:30066983-30244336 GCF_004798865.1 Varanus komodoensis | reverse complement strand
CAGTTCAAATCCAAGGCAAACCATTCAACATCACAGTAGTCCAAGTCTATGCCCCAACCACTGGTGCTGAAGAGGTTGAAGTTGACCAGTTCTATGAAGTCCTACAACACCTTCTAGAATTAACACCAAAAAATGATGTCCTTATCATCATGGGGGATTGGAATACTAGTAGGAAGCCAAAACAGGCAATAACAGGCAAGTCTGGCCTTGGAGTACAAAATGAAGCAAGGCAAAGGTTGGCAGAATTTTGTCAAGAAAACACGCTGGTCATAGTAAACATTCTTTTCCAACAACCCAAGAGCTGACTTTATACATAGACATCACCAGACTGTCAACACAGAAATCAGATTGACTATGTGCTGTGCAGCCAAAAATGGAGAAGCTCCATATCAGTGGTGGTGAACCTATGGCACACAAAGCCCTCTCTGTTGGCACATGAGCCAAATCACCCCAGCATCGCCCCAGCAGCCAAGCATCAGATAACAGCATACATAGGGGCCATGCGCATGCTTGGAAAGGAGAAGTGGTGCCAGGCGATGATGTCACAAGCCGCGACTCATTAGCTGTGAGTCATCTGAGCTTTCACATGGCCGGTCAGTTCGCTGCCGGCCATGTGATATGGAGATATATATATTTGCTTGGACTGGCTGTTTTCAGGTTTTATTGCAGTGTTAGCACTTTGCGATAAATAAGTGGGTTTTGGGTTGCAGTTTGGGCACTTGGTCTCTGAAAGATTCACCATCACTGGGTTAGGGTTACAAAAATGGGGTGTCCTGGTATTATTTTATGGTTGTAATGTGTTTAGAATGGGCAGAAATGATTAGCTGTGCAGAAAAAGCTACTCAAGGAAGGCTTTTCCAAAATCGTCCCTTTCAGTGGTATTTTAGCCCTATATTAGGGTTAGGGAAGTGCACCAGGGTAGGGTTAGGCCAGTGGTGGCGAACCTATGGCACACATGCCACAGAGGACACACAGAGCCCTCTCTGTTGGCATGCGAGCCAAGTCGCCCCAGCACTGCCCCAGCAGCCAAGCATCGGATAACAGCGCACATAGGGGCCATGCGCATACTCAGAAAGGAGTAGTGAATCTTTCTCATGGCTAGTCAGTACGCTGCCAAGGATATAGATATATATTTGGCTGGACTGGCTGTGAGTTGTTTTTTCTAAACTAAAACCTCATTTTTCAGGTTTTATTGTAGTTTTGCGATAAAAATAAGTGGGTTTTGTACTTTGCGATAAATATGTGGGTTTTGGGTAGCAGTTTGGACACTCGGTCTCTAAAAGGTTTGCCATCACTGCTCTATACAATCCGTAAAAACAAGACCAGGAGCCGACTGTGGCTCAGATCATGAACTTCTTGTTGTAAAATTTAGGCTTAAATTGTAGAAAGTAGGGAAAAGCACTAGGCCACTCAGGCATGACCTAAATCATATTTCAGCTTAATATACAGTAGAAGTGACAAATAGATTTAAGAAATTAGATCTGAATGACAGAGTTCCTGAAGAACTATGGACGGAGGTTCGCAACATTGTACGAGAGGTAGCAACGAAAACCATCCCAAAGAAAAAGAAATGCAAGAAAGCAAAATGGATGTCTGAGGAAGCTTTACTAATAGAAGGGAAGCGAAAGGCAAGGGAGAAAAAGAAAGATACACCTAATTGAATGCAGAATTCCAGAGAATAGCTAGAGATAAGAATGCCTTCTTAAATGAACAGTGCAAAGAAATAGAAGAAAACAATAGAACAGGGAGGAGCAGAGATCTCTTCAAGAAAATTGGAGATATGAAGGGAACGTTTCATGCAAAGATGGGCATGATAAAGGACCAAAATGGCAGGGACCTAACAGAGGCAGAAGAGATTAGGAAGAGGTGGCAAGATTACACAAAAGAACTATACAGGAAAGAGCTTAACATCTCTGATAACCACGATGGGGTGGTCACTGACCTTGAGCCAGACATCCTGGAAAGTGAAGTCAAATGGGCCTTAGGATGTCTGAGCAACAACAAAGCTAGTGGAGAAGGCAGTATTCCAGCTGAGCCATTCAAAATCCTAAAGGACAATGCAGTTAAAGTGCTACACTCAATATGCCAGCAAATTTGGAAAACAACAGTGGCCACAGGATTGGAAAAGGTCAGTTTATATTCTAATTCCAAAGAAGGGCAATGCCAAAGAATGTTCGAGCTACCACACCATTACACTCATTTCCCATGCTAGCAAAGTTATGCTCAAAATCCTACAAGCTAGGCTCCAGCAGTGTGTGGATCAAGAACTACCAGAAGTACAGGCAGGATTTCGAAGAGGCAGAGGAACTAGAGATTAAATTGCAAACATAAGCTGGATCATGGAGAAAGCTAGGGAGTTCCAGAAAAACATCTACTTCTGCTTCATTGACTATGCTAAAGCCTTTGATTGTGTGGATCACAACAAATGTTTTGTTGTGGGCCCCTCATTACAGAAAGGATATAGCCAAGTTAGAGTCAGTGCAGCGTAGGGCCACAAGGTTGCTGGCCAGTTTGCAGGGGATGGGGTATGAGGCGAGACTGAGGAACTGGGTCTCTTCAGCCTGGAGAAGAGGAGACTCAGAGGGGATATGTTGGTGACATACAGGTATGTGAGGGGATGTCACATGGAGATGGGTAGAGACCTGTTCATCCCTGCAGAAGAAGGCAGGACATGCTCCAATGGAGCAAAGCTCAGGGAGCCAAGGTTCCATTTGGATGCCAGGAAGCACTTCCTGACAGTTAGGACCCCGAGGGTGTGGAATGGGCTTCCACGAGAGGTCGCTGAGGCCCCATCGGTGCGGGTGTTCAAGGATAGGCTGGACATGCACATGGTGGGCATGTCGTGAGTGGAGCCGGCTGGTGCCGGATGTCAGACTAGATGGCCCAGGAGGCCCCTTCTGACTCGCTCTGTTTCTATGTTTCTAAATTGTGGCAAGTTCTTAAAGAGACAGGAGTACCAGGCCATCTTATTTGTCTCTTGAGAAACCTATATGCGGGTCAAGAAGCAACAGTGACAACTGGTCATGGAACCACTGATTGGTTCAAAACTGAGAAAGGAATTCGGCAAGGCTATATACTGTAATCCTGCCTATTTATATATGCAGAGCACATCATGAGAAAGGCCAAGCTAGATGAATTAGAAGTTTGAATTAAGATTGTTGGGAGAAATATCAACAGCCTCAGATATGCAGATGATACCACTCTCACAGCAGAAAGTGAAGAGGAACTAAAGAGCCTCTTGATGCGGGTGAAGGAGGAGAGCGCAAAAGTTGGCTTGAAACTCAGCATTAAGAAAACTAAGATCATGGCATCTGATCCTCTCACCTCCTGGCAAATAGATGGGGAAGAAATGGAGGTAGTGACAGATTTTATTTTCCTGGGCTCCAAGATCACCGCAGATGGGGACTGCAGCCAAGAAATTAAAAGATGTTTGCTCCTTGGGAGGAAAGCTATGGCAAATCTAGACAGCATACTAAAATGTAGACATCACCCTGTGAACAAAAGTGGATATAGTCAAGGCTATGTTTATCCCAGTTGCACTGTATGGGTGTGAGAGCTGGACCATAAGGAAGGCTGAGCGCCAAAGAATTGAGGCCTTTGAATTGTGGTGCTGGAGGAGACTCCTGCGAGTCCCTTGGACTGCAAGGAGATCAAATCAGTCAGTCTTAGAGGAGCTCAACCTTGACTGCTCTTTGGAAGGCCAGATACTGAAGATGAAACTCAAATACTTTGGCCTCATAATGAGAAGGAAGGACTCCCTTGAGAAGAGCCTAATGCTGGGAACAATAGATGGCAAAAGAGGAAGGGGACGGCAGAGAATGAGATGGCTAGATGGAGTCATTGAAGCAGTCGGCGTGAGCTTAAGTGGACTCTGGGGGATGGTGGAGGACAGGAAGGCGTGGAGGAATGTTGTCCATGGGGTCGCAATGGGTCTGACATGACTTCACAACTAGCAACACAGTTTATTTGAGTTACTGCTTCACATCCTTACTTTTTATTTTAAAAGAATACAAATTCTATAACATACTAAATAAAATTGGAGGACACTGAAAAGCCTGATTATTGCTAGGACAATGTTTATGCTTTCTTTGCTTTATTTCTTTCAATTTTATAACCAAGGTATCTTTTTTTCTAGATAAATGAACTTCAATTTTATATAGTTTTAGACTGACTCATTCAGTATAAAAAAGAAAACTATTGGAGGTATTCTGGCCTGAAAATACCTTTGTCTGTTCCTTCCAAACAACTTCTAACACTCTTTTCACATACGAGGCTGAAAATTACCTTTGAGCCCTCCTGTGCTATTTATGTGAATGTGTGATCATTGCTACTGTGGAAGAGATACATTTGTAATTCAAATGAGTTGTGTGATTGATGCAGATTTTATATTTGCATTACAAACTGGTTTAAGCAAAAATTGCTTGAAGGCATCATTTAAAAAGACTCCCCCCATTCTAGACTTGTAAAAAATACTGAACTGGTATGTGGCAAGTAAAAAACAGAAGCTTTTAGATGTCCACACAGGTCACTTACAGCTTCCCTTAAATGAGAAAGTAGAATAGTCTTTGTTTTTGTTTGGATGTGCAACAAATGGTTCAATGTAAGACAGGTGTTTTAGTCTGGATTCCTTTGTCTAGTACTGCTTGTGACCTTATGTTGAGGTGCAACTCAACATGTAAACAACCCACACGTTCACAAGCAATAAAACTAAAGTCCTTTATTGCTACTTGTCTACAAGATTTACAACTCTATAGATAAGCTCTACTGTTGAGTTCTTTGCAATGCAGATGCTAATCCTTTAGGATCCCATGTGGGACTAGCTCTCCTGGCCCTGCCTTTCTTCCCTCTGGCGTAACAAGACTTGTCTTTGTTTTCACCTCCTCAGACTTCTGCAATTGGTTGCTAGGGAAAAGTCTATCACGCCCCCTGCATCTCCTGTGTTGTGTTCAGGAAGTTCAGCATCAGTAAGGGGAGGGACAGTCTGCGTAGCGCCTTTTCCCTCAGGGCTCTCTTGCTTTGATGTGGGCTCGGGTGTTTGCTCAATGGGCGGGCAGTCAGGGTGAGGTACAGCTATCTGCTCAGCCACCCCCAAGCTAGGTTGTGGGGTTGGCATTTGGGTACAGGGTCCCATGCACAAGACCTCCTCGTGAGGTGCTGCCTCTGTCGGGACTTCAGGCACGACACCTTATTAGCAAGACTGAATTTTAGAAACTTGTTTACAACACAAAGCTAATTTAATCATCAGAATTTGAATGACCAGGAAATATAGGCCTTAAAGGCAATGGCTTGATTATACAGAAATTGAGAAACCAGAATCACTTTCTGCAAAGCATGCATTCTACTGTGTCCTTCTACGATCTCTGCTTTCATCAGGTGGCTTGACTTCTACTCTTGGTTCAAGCTGTTGCAGGCAACTACATTAAAAAACACTCTGCATGCTTTCTTTTATAGGGCCATCACGTCCGCATTTCCTGCCCAGTGGACTTTGTAGGTGCCATAAAGACAGAGGGCACCGATTTGGATTCAATTTCATTAATAGTTACCTATGCAGTTAATTTTGTCCACACAAGTATTCTTTACCCACCCTTCCAGTCCAGATCTGTCTCCTAGGCCTTCTGGTACTCCTTTGGCGTACTGTGTTTTGAGCACAAAGCTTCTTGCAAGCCACTCTGCCAATATAATGTGAAATCAGACACACAAGCACGCAGTGAATCAACCATTTCTGTTACTTACGTCCATGGGCTGGTTCTGCACAAGACAATGCATCCTGGGTTGTTACCAACAGTGATTTGTTATGTCATATGAACCCAGCCTGATGCTCACATGGCTTGCTTGGCAAGCCACCAGGACAACCCACAGTGGGTTGCTGTGTCAGCTGGAGACCAACCACATCAGGGGCACCAAGGTTTAGTAGCAACTCACTTGACAAGACTGCCAAAAACTGTGTGCTATTCTTTCCAAGCTTGCTTAGGTACCTGTCAGCACCAGCTGCCATGTAAACGCCCAAGAGGCAATTGGTAAGAGCTGGGGCTGACTGGCTGCCTTTCCTCCCAACTTATTTATTTGTTTATTGCTGGCTCTGAAAGCTGGTTAGTCTTTCTTTTTTCTCTCTCTATTATTCCTTTAAATGGAAGTTTGACATATATGTCCTGGTCCAAAAACCTTCATTGTCCTGTCAAAAACCTGTCTTACAGGGACACAGATCTTTCAAATGAACCATGTTTCCCAGAAAATCTTGGGGGAAGCACCTTTGCACTTTCCTGAGCTCCTGGACTCTCAGGAAAATGTGCAAATTGTGGCTTATCCTGAGGCTTGTCGGGGTGATAAAAGGGAAGGGAATCTTGTCATCACACAGCCCTTTTTTCCAAGTTTAGATCCACACATGCCTTTGGTCTCTTTTGACAGATGACCTTTTGATAGCTGTCAAGAGAAACCAATGAGTTAAACAAAACTATTGGGAACCTCTTTTGGATTTGTGCTCTCTGCACCTGGACAGCAGGTATACCGTCAGCACATTGCTCCAGTTGATGCTTCAAATTTCTACACTCATGCCACTGTGAACCTCTTCAGCTATGCAGCTGTGGCCATGGTTATTGTTTAATTTCGTTTGTTTTTTAAACAAACAGCCTGAAAACAGTCAACCATGCCCTGGTAACATCCAGGATAGATTACTGCAACATGTGCTATGTGGGGCTGCCCTTGAAGACAGTTCGGAAATTGCAACTGGTACAAAATTGAACAGCAAGGATGTTAACGAGTGCACTTTTTAGGGTGCATATCACTCCATTGCTGAAGAATTGCACTGGCTACCAGTGGCCGCCAGGGCCCAATTCAAGGTGCTTGTTATGACATATAAAGTCCTAAATGGCTTAGAGCCCAGCTACCTGACAGACAATCTCCTCTCATATGAACCTGCCCATCCCTTAAGATCAGGTCAGGAGGCCCTTCTGCAATTGCCATCCCCCAAAGAGGTGAGAGGGATAGCAAATAGAAGAAAGGCCTTCCCAGTGGCTGCTCCCTGCCTAGTCTCCCTAGGGATGTCCACCTGGCGCCATCTCTATTATTGTTTTGGTGCCAGGCAAAAATGTTCCTTTTTAGTAACTTTTAAAATAATTGATCCTGCCTTCCCATTCACTGTTCCGTTATGTTGTTGTTATTATGTTTTAAATTTTGATTATGACATATTTTATTGTTTGTTTATTGTTGTATGTATTTATACTTTTTATTATAAGCCACCTTGAGACCTTTGGGTAGTAGGTGACATATAAATGGAAATAAATAAATAAATAAATTTGTTTATTTTGGCATTTTTTAAAAGGTTCTGCCAGTCAATGACGGCCTTCCCAGAGTGTCACTTGGGCACTTTAAAAGGGTTGTCAGTGGCTGTCGAAACAGAGATCACAAAAGTTGGGTGTCAGTTTTTGCCTTCTTGAAAGCTAAGGTTGAGTAAAGGATGCAAAAGGAATGGCAAGCTAAAATTGCTAATGACTGCAGCAGGAATCAGAGAGACAATTTCATTCTACAACAACCACATATTGGTTATTACGTGAGTGCAGTGGGCTGGAGCCCCAGGGATCAGACAAAGTGGCCCAGGAAGCTCCCTTTGACCTGCTATACTTCTACCATGGCTTCCCTGGAATACCCACAGGAGGTCTCCGAGCAAGGAGGGGGATGGAGGGCACTACAGTGAGCCCAATCATCTCTCTGGCATATTATGGATTCGTAGGCCAACTACTAACCCTCTGTGGCTTGTTGCCAGGATGAGTTGTCATGACATGTGAGCACATCTCTCAAAGTTATCATAAAGATCCCCAAAATCATAATATTAAGTATTTGACCCAGATTTCATTTGACATACTTTTGGATTATAGCAGGATAGCTCAAGTGGTATATCTGTTTAATGATGTGTCAGGTTTGAGCTATAATAGGTAGGAGAAAGTTGTAAAAAGTAGAAAGAACAGGAATATGGGGGGGGGTGGTTGTGTTATATTTTAAGCTTTAATGTATAAACAGGTGATTCTGATATTCATTTTTCCTAATATACCGCACTGTTATATTTTGATTGCATGCTAACCCTAAAATCAAATAATCCATAAAAGCCATGTTAGGCAGCTGACGATACAAAGCCTGTCAAAACCTATAAGATGTATTAATAGCTTGGTTTTCAGAATGTCAGAGAATAGCCAGTCTTTGTGGGAAAGGTTGTTCAGAAACAGAATAATGGTTCTTAACAATTGTAGTACAGTGGCCTGATTTCTGCTCTCAACTACTGCAGCCTCATTTAGTAAGAATAATTGTTAAGTTATGAGGTTAATTGAGGGCAGACTGTAGAACACAGACCAAGAAAATCATATATCTGAAGGCAGTTTATCCTCTATATAACTTAGGTCAACTGAAGGAATGAGCATTGATTTGGATAGACTAACTGGTTTAAAAACAAAATATGCTTGAGAAACAGAGGCTGCATTTGGGTAGCTTATGATCAGGACTGAGTGTGAAACCAGATGCTCAGAAGAGACCTTCTTTCTCCTTCCCTTCCAAGCAGGCTAGTGCTGAGCCCAATATGCCACTCATGCAGAATGTACTGCATCTCAAACGGCCCAAAGCAGGGATGCATGCCCTTTTCAGCCTCAAGATCCCTGGCTTGTGAGTTGAGGCACATGCACACACATGCATCTCTAAACAATCCTGTAAAACCAGAGACCAAGGTCGGGAGGGGCAAGCATCACATACCAGGGATTTGCTGAGTAACCCCACCCTGCTTCCTCCATATTGGTCTCCCCTGAGCTTGGATGGTCAGGGACATGGCACTTTTCCTCTTGGTGCTGATCTGTGGCAAAGAAAAAGAGAAAAAGAGCTGTGCTGGCCTTGGCAGTATTTTCACCCCAGTAAGCTTGCCAGTCAGGTGGGACTGGAACATCTCCCTGAAGTGCCATCCTGGCTTAAGATGTGACCAACCGTGCCATCTGCTGATGCCAGGCATGAATGCATGGTAGGGTAAGGCAGTTTCTATGAAATAAAAAGCTCCAGTATGAAGCTAAAAGAGACTTACAAGTCAAAAGCTTTTTTCCAGTTCTTTCAGGATATGCAAAAATATCATTGAGGCTTTGGAGAGTGAGCTATAGGAAACATCAAGCTTGCAATGTTCCCTATCCTCTAGCAGGGGAGAGGCAATGAACCCTTACAATGATCATGATTATTATTATTTTGAGATAGTCCCCTATGTACAGACTGCAAACTATAGTTTATTTTGATTGTGGTTAGTTAATAAACCATGATCTGAAAACTACATTTGAACGTTTTTTAAATTGCCAGTTTTACAAATTCAGATCTAGTGGGATACTACAGATAATTCAAAACTGATGGTGGAATTTTTCATCCTCCTTTCTTCCCTTACATGTGAAAGATGAGAAGACAAAGAGGGATGACCATGTAAGCTCAAGTTTTTCCAAGTCTAATTCTTCTAATGCTAAACCATCATTTAGTATTATAGATGAACCAGGCCTTTTGCCTCAAATGTTGAGTCATGTCTGGCACATCCCTGGTTTAACATGAATTAATAAAGGCAGGCACAAAAGCTGAGCTTAGGAGAAAATGGCTTTTCTGCTTTCACTACTTCCTAGGAACTTAAAAAACCACAGTATATTTTACAAGATGTCATTTTCTGTTTATGATGCTTTTAAACCTTTTAAAAGTATTACTGGAATCTCAGGATCATACATTCTGCTCAGAGATGTGTTTTCTCATCCATTTCAGCATGCCTTTGAATAAACCCATTAGATAAGTAACTTGGAAGTAGTAAACATAGCAAAAGGACTGACAGGTTGTTATTTTGTAAGCGACATGTATTTAGCAAAGCATCCCCAAGGTGTCCTCTGTTATAACAGGAACTGAAAGAAACAAATATTCTCACTCTCAGTTATTAGTTTCATATATTCAGTGAATGAATTAGGAATATGAATGAGATCTAACTGTAATCTTTTGGTTTTCTGAAAGATAAATATGGATGCGTTCACTATATCAGGAATGTGGAATTCTCATTTATTATTTTAAGTAACTTCCAAGGAATTATGAAAACTCTTTTTCATTACATTGCTTTCTCACAGCGTTCTAATTCCACATTATTTTTCCTTTAACTAAACATATCAGAGCAGGGGTATCAATTAGAAAATCTCTAGTTCTTATATTAATAGTAGTTTCATATGATATAACTATAATGTTTAAATATGTGATTGTGTATGTATGCAGTACTAGCTGCATGGCCTGACACTTGCAATCATTGAAGTTGTATTTTTATATTCTGCTCCATCCATACATTGTTGTAATGAAAGCCCCATTGATGAAAGAATAAGTTCAGTTCTCTGTATATTGGGACTATTTCTTTCAGGTCCCAAGTTTTCAAAAACTCATCATAATTTATAGCACGATCCCACTTATGTTTACAAAAAGAGAACCCTTTTGAGTTCAGTGGTGCTGAAAATGTTTTGGCCAAACTTAACCAAAAAGTGGTACATAAACATTTGGTGGATGCATTTTTGCCCCTTAATATGTATCTACCAGTTGTTTATGATTTCTTCTTTCTGTATGGGTTCCTGATCTTTAATTGCAACATCCTGGTGCTCTCATTTTTGATAATAAAGCATACACACCAAGTTAGTGGAAGGTTTAGAACCTTGCCATTTCAAGTGTATCTATGCTTAGGGGACAGTCCTACAAAACTGCTGTTCCGTAGACAGAGCTCTACAACATTGGCATCATCCATGTTTCTTCTGCCCTTCCAGCAGGGACCAAGTAGGATGAAAGGAAGATAAAGGATAGAATATCTCCTGTTCTTCTTTCTTACTGACTGACCTCATGGCTCATCTAGATTCCTACCTTATTTATTTTATAAATTTCTATATTACTCACCATATCCGAAAGACATCTCTAAGCTGTTTATACAGAGAGGTTCAAATACATGAAATATATATTAATAAATACAAATGCACTTGTATGCAACATATATAAAACATTAAAACTGTCTGTTTGCAGAGACATAATGACTAAACCAACTGAGTAGCACTATCAATTGTGGAAGTCCTGGGTGAAGTGATAGATCTTTTATTGGTGCCTAAAGCATGCCACAGTTGGCATCTCCATCCTCGTTGTGAATGGGATGAGCAACAAAAGACTGGCTTATCCTCTTTCCTTATCTTCCTGCCTACCGTCTCTCCCCTCTTTTCATTCCTCAGACTGTCCTGACATCACTGCTATGACCTCAGAAGAGCAACCACTGAGATATTTTTCAGTGCATTGATGAAGAGGAAGGGGAATGGTCTGTTCTTAAATTCTTCTTCCTGAGGCCATAGCAGTGTCTATAGGTTAAAGGGTGGGGATCTGTCACATCCTATAGTGTCCGGGGTGTTCTCGCAGAGGCTTTAGGATTACTATATTTATTACTTAACTCGTGGGTTCATTTACTCATTCCCTTCCCACTCATTTCTCACCTTGTAGGGAAAGTTTGTTAGAGACATTTAGTCTTGACATCTTGTCTGGTTATATTTAGTAATAATATGTCTTGGTGGTAAACATTCCTCCCTTGCATCATATGGATATCATCTTATCTTTCTTAAGAGATTAACACTCTGTACTTGTGTAAAAAAAAGGTGCTAACAATATTTCCCAAATCTGGATTTTGATGAATTACATACAACTCCATTATACATTGTGTCACATCTACCACTGCTATGGGTGTTACAGATGTTACAGTCAATCTCTGTGATTAATTTCAGAACTCATTCAGAAAATGACAGTACTTCTCTCCCACCCGCTGACTCCTGCACCAGCCCTACAAAAATGGATTTGGCTTATAGTAAGACTGCCAAACAGTGCCTAGAGGAAATATCTGGTGAGTAAGATGTGAACATTGCAGTGTTGTTTGATACTGAAATTGTTCTGAACCAATTTACTTTATAGAACAGGATATGTATATTTCAAATAGATTTTTAAAAATAAAAATTGTTGGTACATCTATATGGTCTTCTGAATTAGTTTATGGTTATCATAGTATTGTTGACCTTTTTATGATGGCACTGTCAATCTGCAAAACATAGGCATCTTCATTTACATTGAGGCAAATCAAATACTGATTTCAATCATGAATAAGACCACATTCAATAACAGATTTAAGGTTGCTTCCACATTAAAGCCTTTTACTTAGATTAAAATGAGGGCAGCACATCAAATGATATTACAATGTCATACCCCATGGCTAGTATCCTTCAATAATGTTTACTCATAAGTAAACCCCATCCAGGAAAGGCACTTTCCAATGTTGATTAAAGATACCTTATTCAGTGGTCCTGTCCATTTTGTTATCTCCTGGTGTGTGTGCTGGGGGAATATTAATGCATTGTCCTGGCATTGCTGAGGCATTTGGCATGTAACCAATTTTGGTCAACCTGTATGATGACATACCCTGGGAGAGTGACTGAGGGAGTGTGATCTGGTTGATATTCCTGAATTGCTTGATGCTTTTCAGTACCAACTACATGACATCAGTTATTGGGTAGTTTAAAAGTACAGTCAATAAATAAGGAATTAATAATAAGGAAAATAAAAATGAAGTTGCCTCCCTACCCTCTGGGAAGAAGTTGATTTTGGGGCTTTAAAGAGAAGCTATTCAAGCAGCTATTAGGAAGCTATTCAGAACTAATCTCTCACACTCAAAAAATGAGTAAGGTATTTTGAATTAAAAACCTAAGAGTTCTTCAGTGCCTCAAAATATCTCACCTCTTCACAGAAAATTGGATGATGTTTTAATTGTATTTTATTTCCAAAAAATGACAGTCTGAAAGGAACACAGGAAGACATTATATGAAATAAAGTTCTGTAACAATTTGATAGCAGTTCTGCCTGAATTCTGTGTAAAAGGCAAATGAACAAAGTCGCCAATCTAGATTACCTAAATCGTGTCCCATTTTGAAGCAAGTGTATTTCCAGAACCTGCTGCTTCAGAGGAAGAAGGGAGAGATGCCCCCAAATCAGGCAGAGGTCCTTTCCACAAGTTACTACTCAGGGAAGGCAATTCCAGTTTTCAGGGACTTCTGCTTAGTCCTCCGGAAAAAATCCACCACATCCAGTAGGTTCCATTGACCCTCTGTGGAGCAATTGTGAAGGCACTGCTGTGGGGAGGAAGAGTGGGCAGGCAAGTCCACTTCCACCAAAGCCTTTATGCATGCAGAACTCTGGCTCCAAACCAATGGATTTCTGCTTGAAGCTGTTTATACACTTGCAAGAACATTGTGCAAGAATACCCGCGTTGGAAATGAAGGCGCGAGGTCAGGAAAGAGTGAAGTCTCTTGGTTACATGCCAATAAGCTTTCAGAAACAAGGGTTGGTAATTACTTGGAAGGATAAAATTTGTCCATCATAGAGGAAGTAAATAGCAGTGCTTGTGCCTGCAATGTAGTAGCCGGAAGGGGCAAATGTATAATCATGTTCCTTAGTCTAATAGTCTATGTTAGCGTCATACTGTCTGGACTGCAAAGATACTTGCTGGCTATAGAAGTAAGTTCCTTTGTTGTTGTTATGTGCCATCAGGTCGTCTCAGACTTATTCATCTATCTATCTATCTTTGGGCTTATTGTCCACTACCCCAGCCCAAAGGCCCTTTGAATGGAGGGCAACTCCATGAATGAAAGCCCTCCGAAATGTCCTGTCCATGACAGCCCTACTCTGCTTTTCCAAATTCAAAGCTGTGGCTTCATTTATGGATTAACTGTGGGGTGGAATGGACTGTGGAGTCTCATATTTAGTCTTCCTTTTCTTCTTCTGACTTTGCTTTTCCCTAGCATGATTATCTCCTCCCAGGAATTTTGCCTTCTAATGATGTGTCTGAAGTATGGCAGGCTCAGTTTGGTCTTTTTGATTCTAGGGAAAGTCCTGGTTTGATCTGATCCAGGACCACTTGTTGGTCTTTCTGTTGATCCAAGGTATTTGCAAAGCTTTCCTACAGCAAAACCCTAGTAGATGATATGTATAGGATTAAAGTCTCATTATCCTGGGCTTTAAACATACATTCACAGTCAAATTAAGTAATGCATTTCAAAATCCAAATAACCCCTGAAGCATACACCCTTAGCTTTGTCTTAATACTTAATATTTCAGGTGTCTATAACTTGAAGTTATGGTGGAACACACATTTTATTATAGTCTGAATTTCTATTAAACCTATATTACATTTTAACTTAGATTTCATTTCAGAATACCAGAAAATTATGAAAAAATCCTGAAATACTCTCCACCTGAAAATGGCTGATATAGTTTGGGCTTTTACTTTAAAAACGTTATTTTTCTAAAATTATTAGTGGTGCAGAGAAAAGTGTGTGAGACAGAATTTTTTTATCTATGCACACTTGTGAAAATGCACATTTATCTGTGTGTGCATTCCGTTTTTTTTTAAAGGCACTCACGTTCAGGAACATCAACAAGACAGAACAATTTCACTTAGTACTGTAGGCTGCTTACGTTTCACACTTGGACTCAGTTTTCCTAGAGCTAAGCAGGCTGTCTCATTTATCACATCATCTTCGACTTTCTGCAGAAACATGCACTTTCCTAAGCAAGGATTTGAAGTGATTATTATTTCGTGTCATGATGAAGTGTTAAGATGGAACTTGACAAAAATGGAATTCAGCACATCTGACACAACTAGATTTAGCACACCAAACAGAAGTGATTCATAATGTTGAATCTGAAGTTCTTGCAAGGTGTACCACTGCTGCCCTTCTGAATTATTCTAAATGTGTTAGGAAAAGAATATGCTGAATCTTCTATTTAATTTTTGTACATTTGTGTCTTCTGAGTCAATCAAAATGTTTCTCAGAATAAATTAGGGATTAGCAATTTGTGACTATCTAGGTGTTTCGGCCTATGACCTCCCTCAGCCTCACCATCAGCTCAGCTGTCCATGGCTTGTAGGTGCTGTAGCCCAAAAAATATGGAAAACTACAATTTGTTCACCCTTGGTATAAAGTATTAGAACTATTTCTAAGGTTAGCCAGATGGAAGTTACAAGTACATATGCATTTTTTACTCAGAACTTGTTCGGAGTAAATAAAGGCACCTGTAAATGTAGACTTCAGGCTGAGCCTCGCTATACTAGGATACTTTTTGTATGTCTTCCCTTCAAAGTCTCCAGGAATATCATGGCCCTCATAACACATTTTGAGAACTGACTCCAAAATGTGTTTACCCCGATTTCCTGCTTACTAGAAATAAATGCCAGTTGGATTTATCTGCAAAGACTGTCCTCTCTGCATATGTCATCAGAAGGATGATTGCAAAAAGGAAGTCTATAACATTTGGCCAGTGTGCTCTGACTAATATAACAGTTTGATTCTGTTCCTTTAGGAGCAGTCCAATAAGATTATGCACAAACCTCTAAACTCAGAGGATTATGGATACCCTATCCAGGGTGGGAGGCATGTGGAAGTGAGAGTTGCTTGTTTATTCCTCTTCTCCTGCAAAGCAGTTTGACTAAATGAGAGGAAGGAGACCTGAGGGCAACTCTCAACTACAAGCCTAGAGCAATTTTCTGACCACATAGCTGGGAATCTGAGCAACCCTAAAGTTATCTAGATGTTGTCAAGCAATGTCAGGATTGCTCTGCCTGTGGACTTAAACCAACTCACATCTCTGCATTCACATTTAAAATAGGGTGAGCCGGTTCTGAAAGATTCACTGCTAGGTACCTTTATGTAAATAGCCATTGTTCAAGTACTGTGAGTGTCTCTCATGTTGTTCTATATTTTTAGTGTTGGGCCAAAAAACTTTTTGCACTTTTTCATTCAATTGTTGCTTGAAAAAGCCCTGCCAGGGTAGAATTTTAGCTGTGAGAAAGTGCTGTGAGTGTCTCCACACCTTGGAGAATTGGGTGAAATCATCTTTCAAATTTCTCTGCATACAAATAAGGTAGATAATTTCAAGAGGCTATTGTTGTGCAGGTCTAGTCATTTTTATCTTAAACAAATAATCCTCCTCTTAAGCTTGTGTTTGATCCTTTTAATATAGCACATGTTCTCATGTCAGTTTACATAGACAAGCTTTATGCTGTAGATGCTCAAAATATCCAGGTATAGAGCTGCTTCAGATGGATTTTACAAATAGACAGATGGAGAGGTAGGCAAATAGCTCTCCAGTCTTTCCCCTGTAATGGGTTTTACTCTTCTGCTCTTCCAAGCTGACACAGAAGTTGGAATGGGCACAGGAGTGTGATCAAAGATGTGCCTGGACTCCCTTTTCAGCATGTCACTGGGACCAGACTGAGGAGCTTACAAATACCTCAGTGACAGTTTTCGTTAGCTGCTCAGAGTAAATTGGAAAAGCAGATGGGTGTCATTCATAATTGCCTTACAGCTACGTGAGCAAGGAGTGGGGGAAGGCTAGAATGTGCCATGCATTTGTTGAACAGGGTGGTTATTAGCTACAGCAGCAAACTGAAAAGCAGTTTGAAATGTTCACATGCCGTATCTGCAGTGCGTGTTTCTCAACCGTTCAAATTGTGGAGCAAGAAAAAGCTCTTGGCATTTAAACATCATGTGTGTGTCTATCGGTGTGTGTGGTCCTGCTGTTACCGTTTCCTGCATGTCTGCTGCCATCCTTACCTTGATACCTGTAGTTATTTGCGTTCCTTTGATGAGCTGATGTGCAGAAGCAGCAGCACACAAAACTGTTAGCCGTCTGGCATCTTATCCTAGACGATACTGAACATGTCGCAGGAAATGTCATTGCTTCTTGAGGTCAATCACCGTGGATTTAAGCATTATGGCTCCCTTTGAGTGGCTGCCAAAAAGCACTTACCTGTCTCAGTTCCCCATGTGGTGGGTGTGACAGTCAAAAGCCTGTTCCCCACCTCCCCATGCACAAGAAGTGCTCCAGCCTGGTCTGTCCCTGGCAGCAGATGCACTGGCATGCAAATGCTGCGATGTTACAGGCCAGCACACAGAACAAAAAGCCTTTGAAAGGTTGCTCCTGCCAGGCATTTTGATCGCATTGTGTAAGTGCTAATCAGTAGCCTCTGCATGGGGGCTAAAACATTTAAATAGTCTCCCAGTGCTTTATGCACTTGGAAAGATACTGTGCTCTGCACTTCTGCTTTTTGTATTCTTTCATTTCACCATTACTTTGCCAGTACAGATACAGTGCCAATACAATATCTTGAATATTTAAATATTTAAATTTATTTGCTTTTAATCAGAATCGATTGCTATGTTTTTGTTTGGCATGCTGGCCAAAGACTACTATTTTAATTTGCTTTAGAATATGCCATTGTATAAGCTTATACTGGATTTGTTTCTTTGCTTTTAATGTTGTCTGCACTGCCCTGGAACCTCTACTGGATGAAAGGGGAAAAAAGAAATAAAATAGAAAACATGCATTAGACCCACTAAAATACTATTGCAATGCTGTGTTCCCAAACAGTTCTTTCCTAGCCTACCTTTGAACATGTGCAAAATGCTACTGATTCACCACTGGGTATCTGAAAATGAGCACCAACCAGGTTTAAAGAAAATGGAAATATTTCTGAATCATAAAACATGTTTATTTTCAGTCCCATGTGGTTATATTTTAATGCTATAGGGCTAAACTGTTGCTACTGGGAAAATCAAGGCTGGCACCCAAGGAGCACATGGCCGCTCCACTCTTCAGCCAAAGCCCACTTACTACAGCCACCTGGAGCTATTTCCCTTTCCCCCCCCTGCAACCTGCTTGTTCCCTTGCCTCTCATCCTGACCCAGATGATGATGGTGGTGGGAAGAAGGAGCAGAAGACACGCCTCCCCACTGGTGCTCAGCCTGCTATGAAAGTTAGTGGTAGAAAGGGAGAGAGCAGTGGCAGCAAAAGCAGCAGCAGGTGGTGACGGGGGCAGAAGGAAGATCAACTTACATAGCAGTTTGCTCACTGAGACTGCCTTGAACCAAGGCTTTCAGGCACCTGGACCTGGCACTGAGCAAAGCAATTACTACCATGATGGCAACGTATTTACTTTATAGCTAAATGTATGCATTGCCTTTCATTTTAGATAAGGGCTCCAAAGTAACCTCCAGTACTGGGGGCAGTGTTCCTCTGTGTGCCAGTTGCTGGGGAATAAGATGGGAAGGTCCTATTCCATTCATGTCCTGCCTGCATCCTTCCCATTGAGGATCCCATCCTTCCCAATGTGTGAATCAAAAGCTGGCCTGGTTAGCCTTTTGGCCTGACCAAGCACGGCTTGTCTTAGGTTTTTAATTAAAACTTTAAAACCATCTCAACTCCTTAAAATAATTACAAATGGTATTGGTGAATGTTCAGCTTGCCTAGGAGAAAGTACTCTTACAGTAGAGAAGGTGAAATAGACTAATCTGTACTGGGAGCACCTAAGAAACTGCTGTGTTAGTTCCAAGGCAGCCAAGCCTAAACCACATGTCGACCATTCATTTGACGATACAGCGCTTTCCTCTGTGCAAATGATCTGCCCTGCTCCTTTGTGTTTATGATTGCTGAACTCCTCCTTTGGTGATCATTCTCCCTCTACTGGTAGCCCAACTGCTGACTTCTGTAAATGAATCATGTGTAAAGGTAGGAGAAACAGAAGGCCTTGGTTAGGAAAAAACACTTGAAATGTCACAAGCATCTTTTGGTTTACTATGCTGAGACATCAGGCTGAATGCCATGTTACCGTAAAAGTTGAACTTTAAACCTCATTGAATTATTACTGCAAATTATTGTTGCAGTATTCATTTAACTTATATTATTCTATGGAGAAGAGAAAGCAATTTGCTTTTAGAGCACAGTTTATCAAAAATAACATTAACTTGGGATTATTCCACATTTTTGTCCTGTGCACTTGCCAGGACTGCAGATGGGTAGAATATATTATGAGGACATGAAAAATTGACTATTTTGTAATGACAGAGATCTCTGTGTGTTGTACATTTAGGTTTATTGTACACGTCGTATGCTTTAAAACACTGCATGTTATTTACAGTATGTAGGTAGTGAAACAAGACTTGTACCCAGAAATGGTCATAATACCTTGTTAAATGTTCTGTCACAAGGCAGGCAAACAATTTGCACAAGCCACCTATCTTTCAGCCTTATCAAGCTTCTCTTACTTACTTTAAAGTAAGTGTTATAGCTCACACTTCAAAGGAGCGTGTGCCTATTGAAAGGGTATTGCAACCACTGTACCTGGAGCAAGAAAGAATTGTAATATTTCCTTGTGTGTATGTGTATTAATACTTCAGGACCTATGATAGCATATGACCCCATTCATGTGCTCTAAAATTCTCCACCTGGAGTGGCCCAATTTCTGCCAGCATTAACAGAGAAAAAGATATTCAGTAATGTTAGTAGGTTATCAGCATGTATTTAGTGCACTGCTGTCCTTTGAAAACTAATGGTGAAGGGCATTTACAGGTTCATTTTGTTAACTCTCGCATTGAATTTCGAGTATATTTGTGTATATGCATTATTGCATTCCTATACCACTCAAGAGCCAAAAAACTCTGGAAAGATCTCAGAATAGACCTTAAACCATAAAACAGCTTTCCCGAGGCCACACCAGTGTTGAACTTCAGCACCCATCATTTCCTACCACATGGCTTATGGTCACACATGTTGGGACTTGGAGTCCAAAATATCAGAAGAGTACCATTTTAGGAGGAATATAATAAAGATTTGCATAAAAATCAATAAAAAGAGCTATAGAATAAAATCATAACAGAAATGCAAAGCTTTCAAAAGCACTGCCAAAAAAGAACAACTGAAGGCTTAACAAACCTTGGAGAATATGAAGGTCTTCACCAGATGCTGAAAAGACCACAGTGCAGGCATGATGTGACCACTCTGCTGAGGACATTTCATAGCTGGTGCATCACCATTGGAAAGGCCCTCTCTTTAATAGCCATTGACTTCATCTCATTTGGCAGGAACACCCAGATGGACTCTGAAGATGAACCTATGGTCTAGACAACATACACTGAAAGAGACAGCACTTCATATAATACGGCCCCAAGCCATTTAGGACTTTAGAAGTTAGCACTAGCACTTTGAAAATCAGTGAAAGTTAGTGCAGAGTACAGAAACGTAGGAGACACAAGCAAAATATGTTCAGTGTGTGTATTGTTGTAAACTGCTCAGAGGGCTTCACCAGGGGACAGTACATAAATATATTAAGAACAACAACAATGATATCACTGCCAACTTTGGGACAGCTGAAATTTCTGAACCATCTTCCAAGCTAGTCCCATGTATAAGGTATTTCGTTGTTGTGATATGCCATCTCTGTTTCTGACTCAAGGCAACCTTATGAATGAAGAACCTTCAGAATGCCCTAACCATGACATCAGGGCTCTGGCTTCCTTTATGGAGCCAATCCAGTTTATATAATGTATTACAGTAATCCAAACAAGAGGCCATGAAAGGAGACCTCAGCATGGATAACTGTAGCTAGGTGGCATCTCACTCCATATCTCCAGGCAATAGCTAGCATTTCATGTAGATGTTGGACAGTATGAGGGATAAAATGTAGCCCTCTGGAACTCCATGGCATAACTGCAGAGTTATGGCAGCACCACAATCCCTCAGCGCCCCCTGCTGGAATTGACTATCCAAGTAGGAGTAGAACCACCAGAATGCAGTACTTCCACAAACAACTTAGATAGCTTCCCCTGTCATATGACATGGCTACTGGTATCAAAAGCCACTAAGAGATCCAAGAGAACCAACTGGTTTGCATCTTCCCTGATCCACATGATGACCATGACACTACATATGATTGACAGGGATCTAGATACTATCATTGCCATTACCAGCACTATGGGCTTGGGTATTCTGTCGTATCACTCCTTACTTGCTTCTTTTCAATGTAGTGTTTTTAAAGACTTCCTATATTAATTATGCAATATATCCCATTATATCCAAGAGGGAACCCGTGAAGATCTTCAACCAAATTTGAACTATAGTTTAAGATCCTTGTCCCAATAAATACAGGGAACAGGGCTGGTATATTTCCTGACTTGATACACTGAGGTATGTGCATCTGTACCAAACACACACACACACACACACACACACACACACACTTTCTCTACGTGCATCACTGGAGTTATATGAATATGTTAAGGAGTTAATGGAAGTGTAGATAACCAACTATTCTCATTTTTGCATGACGGAAGAAGTTTTGGGGTTTAGGTATGGCTGATTGACACCAAACACTATTATGTTTCCAAGATAAGATTTTACTGTTTATAGTTAAACTTGTGTTCAGAGATGAGACAAAAGTAAAATATGCCTTTTATTTGCAAACACATTTCTTCTTGTACATTTTAAATTATTTTAGGAAGTACTACCTTGTAGCTATCATTGTTCCTTTTACTGTGATATTTGTACTGCTCATGTTTTTTAATGTTTAGAGTTCATATACCTTGTTCATATATCTGGACTAAAGAGGAGTGCGTTGAGAGTATTTGAAAGGTTTTCCATGTAATAGCTTGCTTCCTGAGGCAGACTGCAAAAACTAGCATTCCTCTCTGCATTCTGCTATTTTGATGAAGGAACAAAAATGTTTTATTTTAAAAATCCCTTTGATACAAGAAAGAAAGAAAGAAAGAAAGAAAGGTTATTACTTGTCTTCCTGAAATTCTTTATTATACTGTGGTAAGAGGCTTATTGAGCACACACAGCAAGATTCAAGAGTCATTGATAAATCTGCTTTAACTGCCTGTATAAGACTGGCAATGGCAGGAAACAATTAGTTGTCTAAATCTTACCTTACAAGGGAAGAAATATAAAATCCCGGGGTATGCTAAAGCTAATTGCTGGAGCATTCCACTTAGCATAAACGGTGTCCTGAAGCCTTGGCATTACAAACCTGGGCAGAGGCTTGGGTCCTTCTGGTTTAATCGCCAGGCTGTTTGCTGCCATGGCAGCCAGCAGCATCCACTGCAGTCGCAGAGAACAGTCATAGATCTGGGAATGCAGGTTGAATACTAAAATGCAAGGAAGCTTTTTCAGGGCTTTGCTTCGCTGGTTAATTTTGTCTCTTATTGAGCTCTGACGTGCTGGCTGCACTTGCATCTCTATCAGCCTGTCTCAAGTAAAGAGCTGTGCACAGGAATCAGTCATGATCCAGTGAGAGAGCACTGGGGAAACACGGTAGCCGGCACTTGTGCTGTACTTTTGGATTTCAGAATTCAGCAGCTTTAGAAAGGGATGCAGGCCCCTCAGTCTGATGAGACACATGATTGGATGGAGAGAGAAAAGCATCGTTGGCTTTTAGGATTACTTCTGCACTGGAGCAGAGTGTTTGATCAACTCTCTTCCGCTTGAAAGAAATTCGAGTAAAATGACTGTAAGTACTGCAGATTAACAGGACTGGAAAGAACTGGTTTAGCATGAAAAGTGGCACAAATTCAGACAAAATGACTGTGCTGGTCTAGTCAATTGTAGAATGTATACTGAGTGCTTAAGCTATGCTTTTCGGCACCGTTGGAGAGAAGAAATGTGTGCTCTGCAAATTGTATGCTGCTTAAAGGTTAGCTTCTGATGCTGACTTAAAAGATCTTGCCTTCTGGAAATGTGGTGAACCCTTGACGCAAAACTATGCAACGACCTGCTGAACTCTCTGTGTTCAGAGGCAAGGATGCAAGAAAAAGGGCTGCTTGTCTTCAGAAACAGAAGTCTTTGACCAATCTTACTCTCCTAAGTGAAGGGGAAAAACGATATCCATGCAGAGAAAACTGGTTTGGCAATGCTTCCAAGTCTAGCCAGGCTTCTTATCACAGGGAGACAGAACTTGGAAGCAGACCCTCGCTTTCCAAAGCACTATCAAAATCAGCACATTCCCTTTACTATGCCAGCAACAAGTCCCCCTGGGAAATGGAAGAGCTACCACCTGTTGGAGGCAGAAAACCAAATAAAAGACTCCGAGACTGTCCTACCGAGGAATCTAGCCAAGGAGAAAAGAGCAGTTTTGGAGATGAAAATGTGCCCTTTCGGTCAAATTTCACTGGCCAGAAATGGGTGGAGGAAGAGGAAGAAGGTTGCTTGCGGGAGGGGACAGCACAGCTTGATGAGGATGTTATAATAACAATGCTTGGAGACTTAGAGCAAGTACTTTACAATGATTTCTTGGGTAAGTTAACTTCTCTTTGACATGGGCAACTAGTTTCATAAGCACTGGTACATCTGCAGGAAGGAGACTTAGTTGACAGTAATTGTAGGGGACACAATTGGGTTTATACTCATTGTTAGAAGTGGCGCTTTTTTATCATAGTCCTTTCTTTCTTTTAGATCTAGAGACTGTGTTAAATAAAAACCACTCAAGGAATATGTTTTGACATGTATGCCGGTGGCAACAAATGATTTTCCTAATAGCTCATATCCACACTAAAACTCAGCTTGAAACAACCAGGAATGGGAAGGTGTGAATTTATACCCAATTGCTTCATGCGTGTGTGTTTGTATTTCAATTATACTGTACCTGAGTATGCCATGTATTTGCACTAGCTTTTCCAGCCTGGGGAGGGTGGCATGAAAAGTATCTCTCCACATGTAAGGGCCTTTTCCAGTGTGAGTACTATCACAGGCAAGTATGTGTGTCATTTCTGCCTGTTATTTGCAACTGTTTTATTTCTGTGTTACTAACTTTCTATTAGGGTAAAATTAGGCAAGCAGCAAACTTAATCAGGTTTGATTTATTGAGGCAATACCATGGCCTACTTTCTGCTCTAGCTCCATAATGCTCCCTGCAGAAATCTCATCCATAAATTCAAGCTTTGAGCAGAATTGTGAGTGCCAAGGCTTCACATACCAGCTACATCAGTGCAAGCAAGGAGGCATCGGGAAGTCACAACTTAAGTGCTTCAAAGGATCTCTCGGCAGCTGGCTGCACTTTTCATCATTGCCTATTCTTGGAACTCTGGGGTTGCTCAAAGTGCTGAATTCAGAGGGTTTGTATAATTAAAATTTTGAAAACAGTGCCTTCATTGCCAAGTCTGTCTCTCTCTTTTTCTTTCTCTCATTTGCAATTTCCCAGGAGTATATACTTATGGTCAGATCTGAACTTTAGGGTATGTCTTATGCAGAATGTGAATACACTTACACACAAGAGATTACAGTCTTGGTAAATCAGAAGATCCCCGCTTGTTCCTGTATGATGGGTTGTAGGAATGGAAAGAAATTGGTTTGTCCATCTATGACTTTTGGTATACATTACATTCCTGTAACAATGACAGAACTGGAGTGGGTAGATATTTTCACAGATGCATGGTTTGTATTTGTGTTTTATGGCCATTTATACATATACATAGCAGGTGGTGATTCAGTCTAAGAGGACAATGGTTTATGTCACACCAATACTAAGGTAAAGTGCTGGTGAAACAGAAGTAATATTGTGTGGCTTTGTAATTTTTCTAAAATGAAGATGATTACAACGATAGGAGGTAACATGGTGCTGGCAGCTTCATGTACCTCAGTTTCCCCATCTGAAAATAAGACATGAATTTTTGTCATGATTATCTTGAAAACATATGGGAAGACATTTAACCCATTGTCTTTTAAAATGTCTGAAAAGTAACCAGACATTTCAGTATCCATGTGAGTACATCCATCAGTGCAAGTAAATTATATTTGCCACCCAACAGACAGTGTAAAAATGTGTCCTGTCAACTCCCTACTGTGATGGGGAAAAGTATGAATTTCTATAAAGCTGCCTTTTCATATTCATACAAGTTAATGCATAGCATAATATGAGAATTCGTAGGATAGTATATCAGTTTATTTTTTGCTTAGTGGGAGCTTTTGTGCTCATCAAAAAAGGAAAGGCTAGGAAACTCAGAAAATGTACTTAAAAGAGGCAGGGAATGTGCTTTCTGCTGGATATATGAGATAAGGGAAGCACATGGCAAGCTGCAGAGTCCCTCTAAGCAGGATTCCTCATCCCTCCTGTTTTCTAAATACTCATATTGGCGCTACATGTGCAGGGAGGAAGGTCCTAGATGAGAAAATGAAAACAAAGCAGATACATTTGATGCAGGCTCATAAAATTCAATATCTGCTAACACAACTCTATGGAAACAGGCTGGTGGGCAAAGGTGCACAGGTCCGATTGGCTGTTTTCATTTGTTAGTATACATTCAACACAAGCACAACAGTGATCTGTTCCCTCTGAACAGGGTGAAGAAGATCTTAACAGTTTTTCTCCCAGTTTTTAGTTCTATGCATGGAACATGATTTTCATCTTCAGAGTGCTTTCCAACATCATTGCCTCCACTTACTTGGATCTATGCCTTCACATGATGGATATGCTTTTCATCATAGAAATACACAAAGTATGGTATAATAGGGCAGCAGAGAAATGTAATAACTAAATAAATAATGTTAATGTTAACTATGCTAGGGTGACTTAATAATTTATAGGGATTGGATTCCATGGAAGTTGGTAACTCAATTTTGGAAGGAGTTCAAATAATTAAAGGAGCAGAATGGAAACCACATGCCAATATCAGTGCTCAGCATGCATCCCATACAATTTAGGATGCAGCTTTATTCTTCCTGATGTAAAGGGTTCCTTTCCACCCTGTTGACTACCACTGATTACAGAAGATAGGAAAAACTAGCTGCAGAAGAACCTCTCAATAACAGAGGTAATCAAAGTTCTCACCCCAAGCCACAGATAATCCATGCAGTTGTTATCAGTTTCTGTTTTTTTCTGTCATGAAGATAAGGCTTGAGATGCCAAAGGATAAGGAGAACTCTCCAGGACCCTTCTTTGTGCCCTTCTGGCAAAATGATGTGACCTTACCTCATCCTTTATTTTCTTCAGCCTCACAGAAATTTAAGAATACAAATTGGGCAAGGATTCTTGCTGACTAAAGGTAGCCCTTTTCAGGTCTGTTCTGACTACCTGAGACTTCACATTCTTCCTGCAACAAACCTTTCCATGTTGGTTTATTTCTAGTGGAGAAATCAGCCAGCCAGCCAGCCGGTTCAGACATACTGGGAAGTCCTTGAAATTCTCATCTGATTGCCTGACTTGTGAACTCCTGTAATTATTCCTGCTTTGAGTGTTTTGACTGAGTACCTGCTGTGACAGATGCTTATAGTGACTATGTTTGACATCCCTGCATCTCACTCTACCTGACAAAAATGTTTCTATTGACATGACTGCATCTATTGTCTGTAACTACCCATAACATGATAATTAGCTCAAAACCTCCACCTGAAGTACTTTCCAGACCATAGCCAGACAGCGTTCCAAAGGTTGTTCCCATAACAACTATGGTTTAGCATTCATCTAAGTAGGACCACTGCCTTGTACTTGGACTGCAAGAGGTAGTAACTTTTGTTTGTTATTTGCTTAGCAGATACTGCAGTATGTTCCCAGTATATGTAGATCTGGATCCTCTCAAAGTTTTTGGCAGAGTACAACAATGTTCAGGCTGTCTCTCTGCCATGACATTAGTGTACAAATGCATAGCTTTTTGTTTCTTAGCCATCTCAATACCCACAAATTATTTTGTTTTCTTGTACTTAACTGTAGGTATCTGTTGTGAGCCACTGGATTGTTAATACAGGAGTTAGGTGCCCCTGCTTGTACGGCCAGTTATTGCTTATTCTGTTCTGTCCTTGTGTAAGAGCACATTTGGTTCTGTTGGGTATGTACACAAGTAACTTTGCCTGATGGCAGATGAGTGAAGCCAAGCATCATGAATCCGTGTTTTCACACCATTCATTAAGTATGCTTGTATTCTTATTTGCATTCATTTTCTTAGAGCTGTCTCCCTTGCTAGGCCCTCTGGAGGGCAGAGTAAGAACCAGTATTCTCATCTCTGGGAGTGGACTGAAAGTGGACTTTTAGGAAAGCTGTTTGAGCAAGAGTGCAATCAGAGGGAACTTTTTTGTTTCCCACAGTGGAGTTCAAGTAGCCAGAGGTGGACCTCCATAATATTTTCCCCAACTACCTTCAGTGCATGAGAACATTACCAAGGGTAGGCAAGCAAACACAAAAGAAGCTGCAAGAAAACACTCCCAGTAAAATCTCCAACAGGACTGAAATTGCACTGGCCCGAGAGTCTAGAAAAGGAAACAACTAGTTAAAAGATGCTTTCCTACTGTGGAATCTCCTGTAGAAAAGGGGCATCCAAAGAGAGGGATGGGCTGACACAACACTAATAATCTGAATCCTAAATGTGTGATCTCCCACTGCAGAACAGTCATAGTCAACCAAGTTGGTAAAATATGGCATTGATATAGGCATTGATGCCTGATAGCTTGATGTACATCTTTTCAATTCCTTATCCAAGATTGGTTGTTGCCTTGGAATGGACAGAACATTCCTGGGAGCATAGCCATGTCGGCCAAACTTTGAATTGGTGAGTTGGCTTGTTGTTCAGTGGTACAAAAGAAATTATACACAGATTATCATGCATTTCCTAATATGCCTTTTAGGAAATCATCACATTTGCATGTGATTTTGCTCTTAAAATATACATAAATTTTCTCAGTGCAACCAGTAGCGTCTGGACAGATGTGATGAATGCTTGAACACACTGGTGCAAAAGTGGGAAATTAATATGAAACATACCTTAATGTTAATGACAATTGAAATAAAATCATTTCAACATAAGGGGTGCCAACTCATAACAAAAATGAGTGTTAAAAGCAGGGAAAACTTACATTTACAAAGCTAGTATTACTATCCCTAGTCATTTATTGTTTTGGGAAATACTATCTTGCATCTTCAGGCATGTTTGAGACCAGGCATTAGCTAATGCCATCTTCTCTCTCATTCCCTGTTCCTTCACTCTAGAAAGCACAAAGAATTACCTAAAGATGGATCTCCCTTTCCCTGCAAAACAGGTTTTAATATTTCCTGGTAGTGAGGGGAGCAGCAAATGGGCAAGGAGGGTGGGAGGGGAAGAAGTACACAGGTTCATGGCTCTCTGCTCATCACATCCTAGGAATCTTGTTGGAACATAGCAGCAATCCTTGATGTCACACTTCAAGATTTGCTTCATGTATGCATAAAATACAGCATGTTAATCAGTAACTTCTACAATATAATTAAAAGCATCATTGACAGGCTGCTAGCAAAATGAATGTAGCCGTCACGGAAAAGTGAAAGTTTAAAGCAATTTTAAGTAAGACTCCCACAGAGATGCCAGTAACCCTCAAATTCAGAGGATTACTGGCATCCTGCGGAGGGAGGGAGGTGTGTGAAAGTTGCCTTCTGCCTCCCAGCATAGTTAGAATTTTGGTCATTTAACTGAAGCATTTTGGAGCAGGAGAAAATGAGATTGAGGTGCCACCAGGCTTGGCAGCTTCTGTCTCTTCCCCTGCTTGCTCCCTGGAAGGCCTGCTAAACCAGTCTTTTAGCTGGGGCAAATTTCCAAGTTTGTAACTTGCAGTTAAAAAAAAAATTCCTATGACTGACTAGAAACTGTTTAGCAGCCATAGGATTACATTCTTACTCATTCTGCCTTGGCTAAAATGTTGTCCCTTGGTTTAAAACTTATCCTAAGTCTGAAGATTCTTTTGTATTATAGATTCTAAATATTATTTGTACCATTAGTTAATTCATCGTCATTAAAGGAGTTTGTATAATAGAAAATATGAATATTGTGCACATCTATAGAATAAAAAGGTGTTCATCTGTATGGCCGAAATTAAGCTGATGGTGATTTCAATTCCTGCTTTTATTGCACATGCAATGTACTGTTTGCTTTATCTAGATATACTTTGCTTTTCAGGGGAAGATCCTGAAGCAAGACGAATGCGAACTGTAAAGAATATAGCAGATCTGAGACAGAACTTGGAAGAAACTATGTCCAGTCTTAGAGGAACTCAGATAAGCCACAGGTACCATTTTCTAGTGGGATTCATTACATATGGTGGTATAAGACAAAAATTGAGGGCTTGTAGAGTTGGACTTTGCAAGGGTAACTTCAACACTGAGATAACAGTTTGCTTTTCCCAATGTTATTACCATTATGGCTGTCATTAGGCTCCTTAAAGTCCCAATTTTCAACCTGTAAGTTGGGCTGAGAAGACAAGATAAAACAGAACAGCCTTGCAATACACAGGTCTGGTTTCCTGCAAAATGTGTACAGTTGCTGTATTACAAATATGCTTGGGTGTACTTCAGCATAGTTTGGTGGTGAGTTATGCTTTTCCAGCATCACTCATTTTAATGTTGAAGTAGACAGCCAGTCCTGAAATGTAATGCATTTTGAAGCACTTATTCAGTAAATGCAACAGAGTAAATGCACAGGAACATTTTTCTGGAATGTCACAGATCAGACCCCAGTGTCTTTTATATTGCAGGGCTTTTATTTTTAGAAATAACTGTGTTCATCAGGGTGAAATGAAATATATATAGTAAAGCATAGCATTAAGATGAAACAAAAATCCCTAATGCAAAATAAATTATGAAGTAAATGTGTCCAGTTGGCCAACACCTGTCTCCAGTCCATCCTATTCACGTGGCATGTTTCAAACTATCCGATTCACAACTTTGGAATAAATTAGAAGGATCTAACCATCATGTGAATAGACATCTGCTTGTACAATAGGACTTCCATTCATATAGGACTTCTCTGTCCTCTTCTCCACCATGCTACCCTAATAACATATCAGAGCCCTCATCTTCTGAAGCAGATTTAGGAAAAATCCATTCAGCCACTGTTTCCTCCTGCTGGTGGAATGACTCCATCAGGGAATGACACCCTTGGGAGACTGTCTTCTATTAAATCCATTGATCCATCTAGCTGAAGATTGGTTACATTGGTTTATAGCTGGTCTTCAAGGTTGCACGTAGGAGTTCAGGCTGGAAATGAAACATGGCTTTTTCTATGTGCAAGGCACATTCTCTACTAGTTAGATATGACCTTTTCCCATAGTGGGTGAGATTATATTTGCTTCTTCCTTCCAATAAGGCCTAGACTCAAGTCTGCTGCTTCTCTTCCTCATGCCTTTTGTAGGGTTGTGAAACTTTTGAATAGTGCCTACATGTGTAAACATCAACAAACATAGTCCCCAGCCATCCTGATAATTTATGGATATCAAGTAATTGATGTGTGTTAGACTTTATGCTCATATGCCCTGTTCAAAAGGATATTCAGGGTGGGAGTGCCAGGTGGGCAGTGAAGAAATGCATGTCTTTAAACTTCAGTATGTCCGAGAGAGCAAAAGTCATCTTCTTACTAAAACATAAAAACAATTTTATTGCATCCATACAGCTAAGAAGTGATAAACTGTTTAAAATGTCTTTATGCACATAGCTACACCTTTTTCCAATTTCCATTTAGAACATGGTGTGTGAAAACCTTCATTTCCCATTGGATTCTTGCATTCGATTCTGCTCCCTCAGCCCACATACTCAGTTTTCATATCAATTCTTTAAATAAAGTCTTGAGCAGGGTGAATGGTGTGATATACTCATTTGTTTCTTTTAGTTCTTAATGCATTTCATAGCTTCCTTTTAAGAAAATGTGAGCATTGGTCAGGATGGTGCTTCCAAATATATATTCCATCTTTCACAAGCCTTTTTTTTTCTGTGTGTGATTTTTCTGTCTCCCTTGCCCTATACTCAGAAATATAGAAAGCACAGTTCATCAGTTTTTGTTTTGCTTGACAGCACACTGGAGACAACATTTGACAGTACTGTGACAACTGAAGTGAATGGGCGAAGCATTCCGGGGTTGACAAGCCGATCCTCTCCAGTGACCTGGAGACTTGGTCAAGCCAGTCCTCGTCTCCAGGCAGGTGATGCTCCTTCCCTGGGTGGAGGATACCCCCGCAGTGGTGCTAGTCGCTTCATCCATACTGACCCTTCTCGGTTCATGTACACAACGCCTCTTCGTCGTGCAGCTGTTTCTCGCCTTGGGAACATCCCCCAGATTGATATAAGTGAAAAAGGAAACAGTGACCTGGACATTTCCTCAGATGTTGATGTTGGAGGATACATGAGTGATGGTGACATTCTTGGGAAGAGTCTTCGTGCTGATGACATCAACAGTGGGTACGTTTGTATTTCTCCAGACAGAGGATGGTACAATTTGGTTAATAAATATTGTCTTTATTGTATAAGAGTTTACAATTTGCAATGTAGTCATAAGAAAGGTTGGAAAGGACTAGGATTTATTTTAAAATATTCAATGTGAGACAAAAGGAAATAGATGCATTTGTTTATCCAGGTAGGGAACTTTTGAGTGCTTAGCTCTTTAAGAGGTAGGTTTGAATACCTGAGCTAGTGGGTTGGTGCTGTATAGAAACAAAGAATCAGAACGAGTCAGAAGGGGTCTCCCGGGTCTTCTTGTCTGACCCCTGGCTCCAGCTGGCTCCACTCATGACATGCTTACCATAACAACCCATCAGAAACCCTAAAACAGGCCATGGGTTCTGAGTAGCTTGTTAACCGTGTCAATAACCCACGATGGCAGGTTTATATGGTATGATAAGCTGAGGTGCATTCCCACCTCAGGTGTTTATTAATAATAATTATGCAGTGTGTCATTAATCTCCATGGGTTTACCCCATGCACTTGCCATGACATGTAAACCAGGTCCCTGTGCATTTAGCCATATTTGCCCAGTGCTGCTTGCCCCCCTACCCCCCAGACTGGTTCTTCATCTTTAAAGGCTACATGGCAGAGAAGTTCAAAATGATTATCCCATGTTGAAGATGGCAGTACTCATTTAATTTAGCTAGTGCAGATGGATGAGAATTTCTTCAGTTCAGTTTTAATAAGAACTAATTCAAATTTGCATTAAAAAGTACACAATGAACTTGAAATTAAACACAAACACAAACAAAAACAAAAAACAATACTGCAGAAGGTAAATGGATCAGTTAATCCTACTCCAGATCCAGAACACCAGTTGAAGTTAGGTTTGTCTGGTGTTTCCCTAATGTCTTCCTTTTTCATACTATAATTTGCACAACTTATCACTCATATATTCTCATGAAAAGCACCATGTGATTCACAGCACCTTCCCTGATTGGGTGATTGGGTTACTAAGAACACGAGCCTTCCCTGTGGTGCCCCCACATCTGTGCCACTCGCACTCTGAGAGATAAACGTTCTTGTTTCTAGCTTTTAGCTGGGTCCTGAAAACTTCTGCTTTCTTTCAGCAACATTTTATTGCATTCGATTTTTAAAATGGTTTTGTTTGCAACTGCTGCTATTTTAATGTGACTTCATGTTTTTGTTTGCATGTCATTGCTTTAATAGATTGTAATTTTGTTATATTGCCTTACCAACCTATAAGCCAGCTTGTGAAGATGAATACTTTACGAGGCAAGAAAGGAATCTATCAAATAAATAAATAATACTGGCACTTGTGCGCTGTGTCCCTTTCATCTTCACAGTACCAGTAAAACTGCTGAGTTTTTAGCTAAAAGACTTCAGTTTATGTGCCTTTGAAATTCCCTCCTCCTTATATTCTGTCATGATTCCTAATATCAGTTCAGAATATTCCACTGACAGCACCAGCTTCAGAGTCAGCAAGAGCACATACTTGGGTGTTTTTGGTGCCAGCCCCACGGTGGTGGAACTCTCTTTTCCTGCAGACAAAGCAAAGTCTGAGATTGTTCTGAATCCTCATTTTAGTTGAGTTGGTTTCTAAAAGCAAGAATCGAGCACTTATGGAGGAAATTGTACCCTATTTTCCATATAGCATACATAATTTTCTAAATTATACTTCATCTGATCACCTTCTTATGATAAGGCTCTTTCCCCATCATATGGGGATAGGGTGGGTGGGTAGAACTAAAAATAAAAACTGCTGTCATATTGGACCTAGTTCTTTTTTTATTTCTGAATACTGTACCCCAGCCATCTATTAAAGTCTGACAAGTGCATCTCATGAGACCTTCCCACCACATCTTTAGGATTCCATAGGCAGCAAAAGCTACCATGTATGGCTGAATGGCAGTGTTTAGCTTTGTGGGCCATGAGTTGTGCAGGACTAATTTAAATACTCTTCTTTCACATGAATGGAAAACTGGTTTTTGATTTTCATAGACACTCCAACAACAACAGTGTCATGTTATGGATATTAACAAAATGGAATGGTTGATTATAAAATGTTTTATTGCTGAAGCCAAACCTTTTATTTTTCTGCATTTAGCATGTCCTCTCATTTTTAGTGTTTAAAGTTTGGCAGATAATGTTCATGTTGGTCAAACAAAATCCTTCTATTATAATCATACTGTCAGATTTGAATGCTAGCAGGCTTTTTTTACAATTTCTCAGTGTTCCTATTATAGCTTATATAAGAATACCTGCAGAGATAGCTTCATTCATTCGCTATATTTAATAGTGTATTACATATATCAGGATTTGCTTACAGGTTGATGGTGAAATAAGGTGGTTGTATTTAAGTGCAGAATAATTTATTTGGGCTTGCTCTGTAGGTATAGAGCCAGTTTTTAAATGTTTGCCTAGAAGATTGATTCATAACTATGCTGGTTAGTATCTGATACATTTTATTCTTGGAAATATTGGACACCAGTCTTTTTTTTTCTTTCTCTTAGTCAGTGGGCCAGCTCACATATCATGCTAAGCCACGATGGGTTAGCCACCCATGATGACTCTTTTGATTATTCAGGCCAAAGCTGTGGCTTGTCCATAGTGAGGGTGGATTATTGGCAAGGTTAACAAACCCATAGGCTCTTTGTGGTTTGTGGGTGGCTTGTTAATCATGCCAACAATCCAACCCTGCTGGGTTTGCATGACATGAAAAGCAATAGTTGTGGCTTGGATATTCCAAACATGCCTGAGACACACCATAATCCACTATGGCTGAAATAAGTACTGTCATATATGTTGCTTTGCAGTTGTTGCAAGAAAAAGGGAAGTGCTGGCAGCTTGGTGTCCATTATAACAATCAGTTTTAACCTTATGTCAAGTAGGCACTAATCTACCAACCATAAAGCCAAATTTATTTAAGGCTTTCAATTTGGCACCCTCTACCAGCCATCTTGGCTTACTTCAGCAGCCATTTGGTGTTTGATAAATACACCTATAAATTTAATCAGCAAGTATTGGATGGTTGCCTGGATATAAACTCCATTCCTACCTTTTACCAATTTCTTGGCATTTTTGGTGGGCAGAAAATATGTGTTTATCCCCGCTATTTGTAGAAAACATGCCAATGCTATAGTGTATTCAAGTAGAATTTGGCAAAATGTTTATTCATGTCTTAAAATCTGCAGAGCACTGAAGGAGCAGGGAAGCTCATGCCCAGGGTATGTCCAAAGACGACATGCCCACAAGCAGGGTTGTTAGGATGGGCCTATCCTGAGAACTTCGTGTCCATGGCAGAGCCAGCAGCAAAGCCCAGCTTTGCATGAGTTTTAAATTGCTCAGAAGAATTGAGACTCAGAATGAAACAAGATTAATTAGCAGCACTGCATAGCTGATTTGAAGGTTAGGAAAATGGTGCTATTAAAGAGGATTTTTAAATACTTCATCTATTGCCCTTTCCCTGATTTAAATTCAGATTGGCTGATTTCCTGTCACAGGTGGAAAGGGGCAATCTACATGAGGGAAAGCTAAAGAAGATATAGATTAAAAACTGTGATTGATCCCAGTGGATCTCTCTTTATACATACATACATACATACATACATACATATACATACATACATACATATATATATATATATATATATATACACATACATACATACATACATACATATATATACATACATACATACATACATACATATATACATATATACATATATATATATATATATATATATATATACACACACCTGGATCATGCTGTATATATAACCCTTACATTAGGGAATTGGCTGTTCCCTTGCATCAAAGGAGATGACTATTCCTGGAGCTGCCATGCTGAGTTTCAGTGCAGAAGAACCAAACAGACTGTTCAATGGCTTTTGTGATGTTTTCATGGCCAGCACAGCATGGTGAAAGAACTCAGATGAGAAGAGAATGCTGGCATGGACATGGAAATCAGTGGCCCTTATAATCATAACTGTATGATCATACCAATTCATGAATGAATTTTGTTGAAAAAGCCGAAGAATAGTTAACCAAAGGCACAGCTCAAAAATCCTTAAAAATATATTTTCTAAAACCCCCAGAGAATCAGGACAAGCTCAGCAATCTCTAGTGTCCTTAGGACAAAAGGAAATGCACACTCGCTGTGAAAGTACGTTTTGTTCATGAAAGATAGCAAAGGAGATTGGGTGTAAGTACTTTTACAAAACAAACAGCATGTGCACAAAGATGATCAGAAAGAGAAAATGTGTGTGCACATACATGGAAGAGAAATGGCATTCGTATATGGATTAGATATAAGGAGAATGTTTACACCATGCTGAATTGCAGTGCCTACCATCGCCTTGTTGCCATTTATGTTTAAACTGCAGCAAGTGGTCATGAGAATTGTCATGTCATCCATGCTTGGTAAGGATGGATCATTGGCATGGTTAACAGACCACCCACATGCTTAAAACAGATCATGGTTTGTGGGTGATTTCTTAGCCACATAAACAACCCACACTTGCTGGGTTCAGATGACATGATAAACCACGGATCCTTAGCAGTATGACTAGATTCTTCAAAATGACCAGTGTACACAATCACTAAGCCATGGCTGGGTATGGCACTGATTAAAAACCAGCCAATTGAGTCCTACTTTCCCTGCTTTTCTAAAACACTCTTTTCCCCTGCCAGCCTTTTGAAATCAAAGTCCTTATTTCCCTGTGGCAGTTGCTTGTCACATATTGAGTGGATTTACATAATTACCTTTGTTATAGAAATATGATAAGGGATGTCTGTTGCCATGGTTAACAAGCTATTTGAATCTGGGGTGGCTTATTATAAACTGGCCTCACTGGGTTTGCATGACAAACCCAGCAAGCCAAACCAGAAAAGGTAATTATGCCAATCTCCCCAGCATGCAGGAGGATGCAAGGCAGAAGAGATATGAGCCACTATCACTTATTCTCTCCTCCATGCTTGTGTGAACCATGCCATGCCTGAAATCAAGGCTAAGTATTCCACCTAGGCATTCTCCCTAGGATATCAGCCTTACTGAAGGAAATGGCCTTTTCTTGAAAGTAAAGCTGTGTGTTGCTCACTGACTTTGTTGTGTGTATGTAAAGGAATGAGTTGTAAATGTTTCTTCCATCTACTCTTGCCCTGGCAGTGGTGCTCTTTGGATTGGTTTATAAAGTCCTCCTCCAGTATTTAATTCATATTCAGTTATTAGTCAGCCCATAGCTTTGTGCTTCTGAAAACAGATCACTTGTTGGAGCTGTTGATTCTGGGTTGGCTGGTGCTCAAATTTTGTGATTGGGCCTGGCTAATGGATTTGGGGCTCCTCTTTAAAAAGAAACAATGGCAGTAGATATCACTGTCCTGTTTTTTACCTGTTCCTTGGTAAACAATAACATGTATATCTATGAAAGTGAATTTATTGTTATATGCTATCAAGTTGTTTCAAGGTGATCCTGGGAATGGAAGCCCTCCAAAATGCCCTATTCAGCTTCCAAATTCAACCCTGCAGCTTCCCTCATGGAATCAATCCCTTTCATATTTAATCTTCCTTTTCTTCTTCTGCCTTTGACTTTCTCTAGGATGATTGTCTTCTCCTGGTAGCTTTGCCTTCTTATGATGTGCCCAGTGTACGACAGCCTCAGTTTTGTCATTTTTGCTTCTCGGGAAATATCTGGCTTGATTGGAACTAGCATCCATTTGTTCATCTTTCTCTTGGTCCATGGTGAATGGCTCTTGTAAAATGCTCAAATCAATGTGAAATTCAAGTTACCAATAGCTACTAATCACATGTCTATATTTTGCATCCAGAATCAGTATGTCTCTCTGCTGTGGGTGAAAATAAGGGAGTGGGTACCATTGCACTCATATTCTATGTATGGGCTCTCAGGCATCTGGCTAACTATCATGGCTGAGGCATCTGGCTGAGCTCAAAAGCTGGACCAGAGAGGTCTCGGGTCTGGGCCAGGATGCTCCTTTTCTTAACACTTATGGCATCTCCTGATTTTCCTCAACATTTAACTTATGACAGGGTTTTTTGTGTTACCTGATTTAAAATGTATTAATTATTTCATCACCTTGGAGGCTAAATTAAGCTGTTTTTCTTGACATCTGTCATGAAAGCAGCTTAGTAAACAGTGGGAAGTGGCACTGCTTTTGGCCAGAACATTCTAAAGAACAGTTTTTCAGAGTTTTTTAATTTTTTAAAGAAAAATTAAAATGAATAATAAGTACTGAAAATTCATTCTTTATTCAGGCATGCTGAGTCTTATCTCTTTTCCCCCTTTCATTCCCACTTTAATTACTTTAAACACTTGGGGATGAGAATCCAGCAGTAATTAGGAATTAATATGAGAGAGGCCTACTGCATCTGTTCAGCCTCTCTGCTAATACCTTTAACTGCATAAAAATCAAAATACCATGAATTCAGTGGTATATGCTGTTCTCCTCCATTTTTCCTCCAATTTGCTTCATCTGTAACTCTACTGAAACATTCAGGTTGTATCCAGAGCCCTCCTCCTGCAGAATGCATGAGATAATAGAGCTTTATGAAATTATCTGGCATTCCACAGAAGACAAGTTCATGTTAAACTTCTAGAAGTGATCGAAGTGCATGGTGACCAGATTGGAATGTCTTAGTCTGTGCATACATGTTCTCTGGGCAAACTCGAATTCATTTGACCCACAGGACTGATCCCATTAAGACGGATAATTGCTTCGAAGAACAATCCAGAATAAAGATCTGGAGTTAACTTTAAGTTATTTACATGGCCATTCTATGATAATCAAATTCCCATCCTTTTAATATGTGAATCTTGCCTTCCTAGCTGGGTGAGTTCCCATGGAAGCTCTTTCCAGACTAGGGCTCTTTATGACCAGAATGGGTGTCATGTTTAAAGGCCTTCCACATTTCATCTTCACCTTATTATGCTTAAAGGCACATATCACATGAAAGTGCCCATTTGTATATAAATTTAAAGTGCAGCACACTCCCTCAGGCCTTCAGTGGGCATGTTATCCATGGAAACTAAGTGCATTTACAGAGCATGTGTGGACCACTTTCATGTTTAAGAACTGTAATCTGCAATCCTTCTGACTAGTGGTCCTTCTATCTCAATGTTATCTACAGTGATTGGTCATGTCCTTCCAGGATTTCAAACAGCTCTATCTGTTAAGATGAAGCAGGCCCAGCTGCCTGAGAGTGCTTCACTCATCAGAGTCAAGCTTCCTAGACAAAGGCAGCCAAATTATTTTGGCACATGCTGCAGAACATCGTCATTCTCCCCATTCCCAGCCAGAGACTTGCATTAACAAGAAATCAAATAACAATTTTCTGCCCTTTCATGGATCCTAAGATCTGATGCTGGAGATGACCATGCCACTTTGGCTAATGGTAGGGCTGGCCTGAATTCCAGAGATTAAATCTCAGATGGTTTAATTGCAAAGCATGTGTTCCGCTGCTGAGATACAGTATTTTGCCTGCATGGATAAAGTCTAATGTAATTAGGCCATGATGTGCAATGCTAATTAGGGAAGCTAGCATCTCACTTCTTGTTTTGATTGTTGGCATCTCTGTGCATATGCTAGAATGAAAAAGGAAACAGGGCAACATTAGTAGTAGTAGTAGCAGTAGTAGTTTTTTTCATTTTTATATTGCCCCACAGCCCAAGTTCCCTGAGCAGTTCACACAATCCATAAAAACAGACAATAAAATGTAATAAAGCATAAAATCCAAAAACATTAAAAAGTTTAAAACAGCTTAAAAAGACAATAACAAAGAAAGACTGCAGAAATACCAGGGATGGGTAATCTTCCTTAGGCTCCTAGGTGGCTAATCAAGTCTTTAAAGGCCTCAGAAAAAAGGGTTGTCCTAATATGGCAGTGAAAAATGACCGATTTGGTGTGAGCTGGGCCACCGTGGGGAGTTATCCCATAGATAGGAGGCCACCAAACAGATCCCCCTTGTTGCCATTCTCCATGCTTCACATGGAGTTCGCACTTGGAAGAAGGCCCCAAAGGTTGAGTGTATTGTCTGAGTTGACTGAGACTGGGAGAGATGATCCAACAGATATTGTGGTACTAAGCCATGTAAGTTCTTTTAACTTGAAACGAGCACCTTGAATAGGGACTGGAAGGATACAGGCAGCCAATACAAGCGTGACAGAACCAGACTTCTGTGTTCAGATCTCTGTGTCCCAGTTATTAATCTGGCTGCAGCCTTCTGCACCAGCTGTAGATTCTGAACCATCATCAAGGCCAACCCCAGATAGAGTGCATTGTGGTAATCAAGTTTAGAGATTACCAGAGCATAGACTACTGAAGTCTATGTTGTAAGCCGCCCCGAGGCTTCGGCGAATGGGGCAGCATAAAAATGTTTTAATAAATAAGTAAGTAAGTAAGTAAGTAAGTAAGTAAGTAAGTCAGGCTATCCCTGTCCAGATAGGGGCATAGCTGGCCCACAAGCCAAAGCTGGCAGAAGAACTCTGACAAACCAAGTCCTGAACCCTGACTGAAATGTTTAATCCTTCTCTCAGAGATGGGTGGGTGCAGATAGCCTTGTCCTTTTTTTATTGATATCAGATTCTCAGATATCTGTTATCTGAAGATCAGCAAATACAAATGGGCAGTCGAGCATAAACTTTCCCTGTCTCTACTGCCTCCTCCTGCATTTACTTGCTAAGTTGAACTTCAGCAGAATTGTCCCACTTCAATTTTCACATGGAAAATTGCTTGAGAGCCCTTCCCTCATGACCCACAGTGAAACTATCTCAGATGGAAGACTTAGTTTCAAATCTTTTCTCTGGTGGAAACCTTTGGCATGAGCTTCATTTCTTAGAAGGGTGTATTTCCAGACAGATGATTGCCTTATATGAGAGAACTCCAGTACTTCACAATGAGCAGGTCAGTTAACTCCTAGTTAACCACAGTTGTATATTTTTAAAATATACATTTGTGCATGTGCAAGCAGAGGCTAGGGGGAAAAGTTCTCTGCACCACTCCATATGGAAGCGGCAAACTTAAACCATCCTTCTTTGTCTTACAAAACAAAACTGTAACAATTGTTATCCTGGCTTGGGGCCAGTATAGACATGCTATGAGAGCTAATAACAGCTGCAGACTTCTTAGCAAGCTGCAGGGTTAAAAGCCTAGTTCTTTCCCTGCATCATTTATGATTCATGGACCTGTTCATTTCTCCCCATGGAGCACATGAATTAATAGGGAAAACAATTTGAAAGGAAATGTTTAGTTCTACAGTGCCACAGCCAGGAAGCCCAAGTATGTATCCTATAGGGAAAGGGCTGACTTACATGAGCTCAGACTGCTTCTCAGGCTAACCTGGCATTATCTGTTCTGATGGCCAGCAGTTCTCCAGTGTGTCAGGCAGAGAAAGGCCTTTCCATCATTGCTCCCTGCTCCATTTAATTGGAAATGACAGAGATTAATATGGGGTCTTTACAAAGCAAGCATTCTGCTACTGAGCTACTGACATGTGTATTGACTGCTATTAACATTTTTAAAAACCATGGGAGATCCTGGTATTCACAGAGCTATCACATCACATCTACTCTGGTTTTTGGTGAGATTTACTCTAGCAAGATTTCAGACCCTTGCACTTGAATACCAGTGGTGCAGAGCAAAATAAGTTCTCATCTCTTTCTGTAGGCCTGTAACAGGGCTGAATTGACTGCATAGTATAAATAGGTAGTACCAGATGGTGTGATTTTCTTATGATTTCTTTTATGTTTATTTTCAGTTACATGACAGATGGAGGGCTCAACCTGTATACGAGAAGCTTGAACCGAATACCGGACATAGCTGCCTCCCGAGATGTCATTCAAAGAGGCGTACATGACGTGACTGTGGATGCAGACAGGTAACACCTCTTTGAGTTTCAGTCTAAAAGGAAGTAATGCCAAATCATTTCTGAAGTCTCTGGAATGCTGTGAAGTTCTCCAAAGCAAAGCCTGATGTTTTCAAGTAAATATTAAATGTGTGGCTCTATAGTGAGTAGGATAGGGGGACTGAACAAGTAGTGATCACAGAAGGAGGGTCCAACTCAGAGTTGGGGCTTGGCATGGTCCTGTCATTCCTGCTGTATTCTGGCCTGGTTAGGAGAAAATCAAAGTATGATGCTCCAGCAGCATCACTAATACCAGGTCCAACAAGACAATGACAACCAAGATGGCTGGAAAAGTTATGGTTTGTCAACTGTGTGGTACCAGTGTGGTGTAGTGGATAAAAGTGTTGGACTGGAAATTTGGGAGCTCTAGGTCTTAGCCCCCACTTCAGCCACAGAGTTCACTGGGTGTCTAGGCCAATCACAGAGCCTCAACCCAACCTACCTTGTTATTGTGAGGATAAGAATGTGAGAAGAAAACAAATTATGTACACTGCCTTGCATTCCTCAGAATGAAAAAGGTGGGATATAATTAAATAATTAAATAATGCTTCAACATGGGTGTCTTTACTATAAATATAAACCAATGGGATCCTAGAAAATGAGGTCTAATTACAATATGCAAGTCCAGTACATAGATTTTTTTTCCAGCCTTGCGTATCAGATGGTAAGCAGAAGTGTTTTAGCAGGATAAAGTTTAAAGTGACTCTTGCATGAGTCACATTATATTTTATGCTATCTTCACCCTGTGTGCATGGGAGACAAAGAGTGTGCTTGTGCAGTTGGGGTTCAGCCTACTGGCTAGTTCTAAAATTGGAAGTGTATTCTCCAGATTAAAAATGGGTTTCCATTCCCAGTTTAGGCTTATCCCAAGTTCTTCCCCATCTGTTCCTGCAGATGGGGGAAGAAGGATTTGGCAGTTGTCTCAGTCTTAGTTCAAGCTAATCTGCTGAGTTTTCTCAGCCAAATCGTAGTCAACACCATGAGTTATTAAAAATAATAAATGGATACCTTATTCCACAAACGGTTTATTCGGTCAGCTTCTGAACTTGATTGCTATGACTTCATACTGTTATCTGCTTTAACGGATGGATTTGAATGGCAATGTCATGAGTTTTTTTTTCCCCAGTAAAAGAGTTTTAAGAGGATGAGACATCAAAATCTAATGGATTAACAGTCCCTATTCATTGTCTTTTCAAAATGTTTGCCTTTAACACTGAAACCACTGAGATATTGTGGAGTTTAAGTCCAGCACTGTCTTTCTGTTTGGTGAATGTTATCTGCCTGTCCAGACTTCATTACTGACCATCTGTGTGTCATCATGTGGGCAGTTCCTTTCCTCTTCCCATAAGTTCTTGATAATTAGTGAGAGAGTCATTGCTGTAGAATTGCCCACGAGTCAAAAGACTGGCCATTTGTTGAATTTATTTAGCATTTTCTTTGAGTGTGAGTACAATAGATCCATTTTAATTAATCTCAATAGCAACAGATCAAGAAATGATAGGTTCATACATTCAGAAATTAATGGTTCTATACAAAATGGACATATATGTTTTCCAAAATATATCCTTTTGATGGAACTTTAACACTAAAACACAAGTACAAATAGAAAATTTTACTGATTTTCTGCACCACAGAAAGGACACACACTCCATATGGAGCAGCTGGCACTCTATATGATATTTCAGAAGTTAAAATCCTGTACAATTTAAATGAAGGAAGAACTTTAAAAGGAGCTAAAATTTACCAGTCAGGGAAAGTAGAAAGATTGGTTGTAGGCTGCTTTTCCTCCCAAGGAACCAAAAGTAAAGCTCTCTCTTTTGAAAAAAAGTCATCCTTGGAAGGCTGTTTCCAAATGTGGAATGCCCATGGCTGGAATGGTTTGCATTTATCTAAAATGTGGAATGACTTCCCATGCCACTGTGTTGTAGAAGTAAGAGAGCTGGACTGGGACTCAAGATTTCTGAATCTGAACTCCCACTCAGCCATAACGTTTACTGGGTGCTTTAAGCCAGTATAAAATAAGTATAAAATAAAATTGTGTTTTTCTGTTGTAAGTCTAATAACAGGCAATCTACACAGTGTTTGAACTATGAACATAAATAGCAAACTTTCCAGACTTCAATGTACATACCACTACTACACAAAATCTCTAGAAAAACATCATTAAAGACTAAGCTGCTTTAAAGCAAGTTAGTATATACAATTCTGTTTCAATTGTTATTACTTTCATTTCTCAGTTTTTAGTTGTTATAATTTCCCCCAACATCTGTTAATTTTAAGATCTTCCAGGAACTGCTTGCCTTATTATCAAGTTATCTTGCTCTTTGATTATTGTGTGATAAAGCTTAACACCATTTTGCATCTGTTTCTGCTATGCTGTAAAAAAGACCGATCCAGATCAGTTTATTCTAAACTTTTCATATTTTGGATATCTTACTGCTGGGTTAACTAAACATAATTGTAGACCATATTGCGTAAAATATGCCAATATGTGTGTATATGTTTGCACTTACTTTGGTTTAGATATCCATTCAGGCAATGAATTAGAATGATTAAAAATTAAAGAAAATGTGATTTTAAGAAAAAGTCCTAAGGGATAGAAATATTTTACTTTAATATACAAGAACTTTACTGGTCCCAAGGTTAAAAACAAAGTAATGCACTGTCATCTTCAAATTGTGCTGGAAGCAGTCCTTTTGAGGTGCTTCTAGTCATAAGATGAAGAGAGGGATCTGATCCTTAGACAGGTGAAGCCGTCCTTGGCGGGCCAATTTGTTTGGGTGACATCTGATTAAGTTTCCCTCTTCTCTTTTTATGGTTTGTCCTATTGCGTTTCTATTCTTACTTTTCAAATTCATTAATACATTTTACAAGTCAATGTTTTAAAAAATGTTAGGGGTAGGTAGAAGGTTGGGAAATACACAAGTACTTGTTCATTGGCAAAGTGTCAGAAAGAAATCATGAATTATATAATAGACTCTTAGAACAATGGAACTGGAAGGGACCTAAAAGGACCACAAGTTTAAGCATCCCAGACAGATGGCTGTCCAATTGCCTCTTGAATGCCTCCAGTGTGGGAGAGCCCTCAACCTCCGTGGGGTATTGGTTGCATTGCTGTACTGCTCTAACAGTCAGGAAATTTTTCCTGATATCTAGCCAGCATCTGGCTTTCTGCAATCTGGCTTTAAGCCCATTGTTTCATATCCTGCTCTCTAACAAGAAACCTTCATCCAAAAACAAAATTAGTGCTGAGACTATAATTATACTTCAATTCCTATTCTAATACCTGTGTTGGGATAGCATGCAACTGCTTGGCTCGGTGCAATGAACTCTGTCTCTTCACCCACAGAGTGCATGTCTGGTGCTAGGTTGAGGTGGCCAGAAGATATTCTAGAGGACATTTAGTAGTAGTAGTAGTAGTAGTAGTAGTAGTAGTAATAGTAGTAGTAGTTATTTACTGAATTTGTACACCGCCCATTAGCCAGAAACCTCTCTGGGAGGTTTGCAAAAAACACAACAGCATATACAATAAAACAGTAGTATTACATCTAACACACATACCATAACAGTAAAGAACAATAAAAACCTATAATAAAAACCTCACAGCAGCCACAATTCCGATTAATCCAAGGGCACAGTAGCATTAAAATACAAGAAATTCCATATAAAATGTTCTCTTAAAAATTACTTCAGCTATTAAAATATTGGACAAATAAAAAGGTTTTCTACTGATGCCAAAAAGAGTAGAGAGAGGTCGCCAGGCAAACCTCTTTAAGCATGGATGAAGCTGAATTCAAAAGATTTGGAAGTATTTGTACCAGTACAAAATTACTGACGTTTTGCCCATGGAGACTTTTATGGAGAAATAAAAATCATTTCTAGCATGAGATGGAAACTGGGACTACATGGATACAGCTGATAGCAATTTCTGCAATTGAATTGAGTTGTATTTCAATATTCCCAGTATGCTTGTAATTCGCTACAGTAGTAAATGCTTGAGGGTGGCAAGAACTGCTTGTGTATCTTGTTCGCTCAACTGAATTATTTTAGATGCAATTCTAGTGGTGCCTTATAGAGCGATGCTTCTTTGTGAAGACATGTCTCCTTCCTCACTTCTTCATTCAGTGTTTATTTAAAGACATGAAAGAAAAATGCAAAAACTGCCAGAGCAAGACTGTTTTTCAGATATCCTGACAGTTACTTCTTTTGGGTGAGCAGAGTGCCCCTTCCTAGAGGAAAAATATTCCCTGTAGGCTTGTTCTGCTCTGGTTTTCTGCTCTGGTTTTCTCCCTCCGCCCTTCTTACTGTTGCTGTTTCTGAGAGGATACAGTGGTTTATGCTGAATCATCTGGCATCTAGCTGAGAGAGTTTTAGTGGTAGATTGTCACAGGAATAGGAAAACACGATCATGGACCACATGGGTTGATGTGGGTGGAAGTTGTAGACGAAAACCGTGGGGTGACCACAGATTGCTATAGTTAGCTTACAGAGATAGAGAATCGGATGATGAAGGAAGGAAGTGGGACCTGAAGGAAGGTGGAACAGGAAGAGGACTACCTCTAGCTGTTGGAAATTGCAGAATGACAGATCCTGGCAAGAAAAGAACTGCTGAGTTTTAACAACTCACCTGCCAGCAGTGTCAAGAGAATTTTGAAAAAGTGACAAGAGTGAAAGATAGTCATGCAGCCAAAAGAATGCATTCAACTGTAAACAGTAACATTAAGAAATAAAAAAAAAGCTTCAAGCAAAGCTTCCAAATAAAGTAGTATCTTCTGATCTCTAACTTCAATCTCTTTGTATCCATTTAGAAACAGGAGAAGGTTGTTGTGCTTAGTTGAATGACTAATACCATCATTTAGTGTTTTGCGGTGTTTTGTTTTTAAATAAAATGTGTTACCAGGAGAAGTATCTTTCTTATTGTAAAATAATTACGGTGATAGATGGTGAAAAAATGAAGGACCATTAAACAGAAATGCTTCCATGTTTCCAGCAGTACCCTTTCTACTCCATGAATTCTAACTTTGCTTCCTTTGAGATACAAAGCTTGTTAATGATTGAGGCATTCTGTTTATTTCCTTGATTTGTGTGTTGCTCCCATGTTTTCCTTAAATGGTTCTAAATTATTTGTTTGGAGAGTAGGTTTAAATTTCCTTTTACTTTCGACTATTCTAGTTGAGGGAAGATTTAGATGGCTTGTGCTCCGTTATTAAGTAGAAGTTATCAATATGTACAGTATAGCAGACTGCTTCAGATAGTCACAGTGCCTTAGGTATACCTGCAATGCAAGCATTTTTTTCCTGATTCAACTGCAACTAATTATTCTGGGAAGAAAACAGATCCATAGTTTGCCTTTAATTAGACCTGTAGTATTGTAGAAAGTGTTGGCCATTTCTTGAGTCACTTTGGGTTTAATTATATAAAGGGTCTGTGCAACTCTGGTCTCTGTGGATCATATTTGTTTGTATATCTTTATTTAATGTCTGAAAACCTGGCCCAAGGATATGAATAAATGTACAAAGGAAGGGTGGGGTCTTCATTAAACCCTCTTCAGAGCCCCCCATGCATCACCATTTCTGTTTGAGGTGCATACAGCAAGTGTATGATATGGCATAGCAATGTGTATACCTTGGACCATTTTAAATTAGTCCTCAGAGTGTTTAGAATACCAGACCTAGTCTGGCGGAGCAGGTTGGCCAGTGGGACCATTCATTGTGATGGAAGGAACACAGTCTCTACTTGTTATTGCTGAGATCATATCATGGAATATTTCTTTTTCTTTTTGCAAACAAGTGGCATTGGCAATCATTGTAGAAAATTGAGAATATTTGGCTAGAGCCCACTCCTCAGAATTCTTGTCTGTTTGCCACTAGCCCTGTCAATTCAGTACTGAAAGTGCCTCCTACTGCTTGCCGAGTGATGATGTAGCCCTTTTGGGGTACAAGCCCCAACATGAGTGGATGTGCACATTTCTGGAAGAAAGGAAAGTTAGTGAAGTTCGCTATGAACATTCCACTGACTTGTTCCATTTGGGCGGTCTCAGAAGCTTTAAATTGTTGTTTTTCCATTTGTAGGGGCCACATGCTGAAGGAAATTGCTGGGATGGCCATGAATGGACCAGAACTAGTCATCTGGGTTAGCACTGGATTCTGTTCTGTATTCATTCACTCATTTATATGACATTATTATAGAAGAGATACAAAACACACACAATCTAAAAACTGAAATAAAGGAATCAACAGATCAAGAGAAGGAAATGGAGGCAGAAGTAAATATGGGCAAATTATGCCTTTATTTCAGTTACATGTACTCACATGAGAGATTGCTTTACTGAGGCTTCTTTTCCTATTTATGGAAGGAGTGTATACTTTATATAAGGCAAGGGGATGGATTAATGGGATTTGGCTCTCTCTGCCTTTTTATGTATTTTATGGTATAACTACAAGATAGAAATATGGTATAACTGCAATACAGCAATATTGCAACATTACGCAGGAATTTCATTCCAGCTTGTTTCAGATTTGAAATTTAATATCTGACTCTCCTAGCTCTAAAAGAAAGCCATGGAGATAACTGTAAGACATGGGAGAGCTACTGGAGGACCTGGTGTGAAAAGGCCCTACAACTTTCATGAGTGAAGAATCTTGAGCACTTAGCAAATGCCTTGTGTAGAGATGTCTGTTGACTTTGTTACGCCACAACATGAATGGGTAACTCAAAGCCTTGCAAATGTTTGGGCCTTCCAGTACCATCAACTAGTGAGAGGAGCAATGAGAATGGTAGGCCAACACACCTGAAGGATTGCAAACTGCCCACCTGTACACTAGGGAGTGGGACTAAGGCAATGTTCCAAAGCGTTCACAGGTATGGTGGATTTTGCAGATTGATTTTAGGAAGGGTGCAATGGTGTCCCACTGATGTTTTGGGAAGTTCTAGACATAAAGGGTAACTAGGTGAAATTAATAGAAGCAGGAGTTCTTTGGATGGGTATGGGAAGCTAATAGAATACTGAGCATGGGCAAGCTTCTCCCCTTGGAATGGTGGGCTAAAAATAATGCTGCAGTTTATTGTCATGGAGAAATCTGAGATGAAAGATTGGCAACTACTGTTCAGACTAACAACCATTTTAACGTTTAAACATGGATGAAGAAAGTTTTACAAAACAACAATTGACTAGGAAGTAGAGGGGCAAGAGTGAGCAACAGTGAAACAAAGCAAAGAAAGATCAGAGAAATACTGAAAAGGCTAGTCAGTTCAAAAGCATGCTATAATCATAGATCTGTCTGCTGGATCATAATAAACTACTCAAAGAAGTAAAATGCCAGGTCACTGCAGAAAATATAACTCATGTGTTTATGGTTGCTAACAAAATACTGTTATGTGTTAACTTCTTTCTTTGAAGAGCTTCCTTTCACAAATATCTTTCTGTTTTGTAAATCTAAACAGCATCACATCTAAGCTTCTCTTGGAGCATAAGACAAAGCTTTCAATCAGTGCACGTAAGAGGCATTTCAGCATTACCATCCTTGTTTCGGGTCCCCTGAGCCAAGTCTCTTTTAGCAACAAAAGATAACTCTCAGGCTGCCCTTTTTGAAGTTATAGCCTTAATCCTAACACTGTCTAATTTAAAGGACATGCATTTCCTACTTTTTATATAAAACAGCAACAATGACCTTGTCAAAATAATTTAACCAGAATCTGATGGATACAACTAACATCGAATTTTACAAAAATATCCTTTATACAAATACATAAACTGTTGTTGGTATATAAGCCTGAACAAGAACCAGTTCGTTCATAGGGTAAATGTCTTTGGGGAAAAATAAATTCAGTAGTTGACTTTAATTGAAAAGCGTGCAGAAGTATAAATATGAGTTCTCTGAATCAGTTTTAATGACATTATTTTGCAGATTAGATCACCTTTCATTGGCTTAGGGCAGATGGTTTTATTTTATTATTTTGTTTTCAACATTTATATACCACTCCACATCTAAGTTTATTCTGGAGTGCTGAACTATATAAAGATAAAACATATAAAAATAATACAGCAATGTGATAAAACAGAATCAATAAAAGCTATAGCTAGTCAGACAAGCAAACCTTCCTGAAATTAATAAGTTTTTCACAGGGATTGAAAAATAATACAGTGTTACTTGCCTGCCTGACTTCCAGAGGCAGAGAGTTCAAGAGACTGGAATCACTGAGTTGAGGACTCTTCTCTAGAAGGACTTCATTTGAGCCATAGGTCCATATGGAACTACAAGGAGCATCACTTCAGTAACTGAGTGGATTGGTAAGGGAGAAAGTGATCACTCAAGCATTCTGGTACCAAGTTGATTACAGCTTTAGGCACCAGTATCAAAACATTAAGCCTGTTCGGCAACAGCCAGTGCAGTTGCTTCAACAAAGGATTTTCATGGTAAGAAGGGGCAGTTCCTAAAAACAGCCAAGCTGCTGCATTCTGCATTAACTCCAGCTTCTGGATCAGCCTATAGTGCATTGCAATAATTCAGTCTTAGGTGACTAGTACCGGTACCACTGTGGCAAAGTGATTCCTGCCCAGGAGCAGCCACAATTGGTAACCCAATCAAAGCTGGTAAAAGACACTGAGCCAGCAAAATGATGGATTTAGAAGTGCCCTCAGGTGATGGACTTGAGCTTTCAAAGGGAATGCAGTCCCATCCAGAACAGGCAACACACATGTCTGCCAGACCATAATATAGACTGGTTGGATATGAAGTCCAGATAGGCTTTTCTCCCTCTAGATGTGGTTTAACATTGCACAGACATTATATCTGTGCACCTAAGCAGTTAAAAATGTTTTGTCACTTTGGTGCTGTTATACCTAGGAACATCTTACAGACTGAAACTAGGATATAAAATGGTTGGCTACACTATATACTGCTGACTGGGTAAATTCATTAAAGTAAAAATTGCTTTATTGGATTTTAAAGGAATGTGTAGCTTTGAAAATAATTGCACTGCCTTGGGATGAATAATAATTGATGGTGCTGGTATTTGCTATTCCTCGTAGTATTTATCTGGAAACATGCAGTGAAATCTTAGTACTTTTTACTAAATTTATTCTTCATTTTTAAGTGTATGTGTATTATTTGCTTATACGCAAAATAAACTGTCTCTTTCATAGGAAATTCTCTAGGAGGGGGGATAATGGGGGAAAAAGTATAAAGAGGAAAGGTTGTGAAATGATTCTGTGGCTTATTTCCTAATAGTTTCTAAATGCCATAGGGCACAATCCAGTAAGAATCCTGGAGGATTATGTCCATGCTATGCAGGGTCAGAGGACTGCAGAAGTGAAGATTGCCTCTGTACCTCTTCATCCTCAACTATATGTGATTCCCAATATGTGCCTATGAGAAGGCTGTGCCCAAGCCTGAATGACAGTGTGTGTGCTGGTGGTATGGTAGTCTTCACGACATCACAATAGCATCCTAGGATCCAAATGTGGTGGCTTTTCCATATGGATGCTATGAAATTGGGAAGTGTGTCTATTCATGTAAGAACGGAAGTATTTAGAAGACCATAAGAAGAGCCATGCTGGATCAGACCAATGGTGCATTTAGCCCAGTCCAGCATTCGATATACACAGTGGCAGACCATATAATCCCATAGGCAGGATATGAGTGCAACAGAACCTTCCTGTCCAAGTTTCCCAGCAAGTGGTATAGAGCTGCACACAGTCCTTGATACTGGAAAGAAGTACCGTAAGCAAAACATACACTGCTGTAGACTTGTGTTTAGTATAAGATTAAAATAAAAGCCAACAAAGTCACACAATTAGGTTTTAAAATGGACTTGCAAGAAATATCTTTTGAAAGAAGCATTGATTTTGAAAATAACGATCCGAAATCCGTATTGTTTTTTGAAGCAGTACATGTTTCATCTGCTATGAAATCTCAGCCTCGTTTTGCTGTTAGAGCAATTGCAGCATGAAATGATGTACCGATATCAAACATAGTATCTCAGGGCAATGAATTGCTGTCAGTAAAATTTTGAAAAGGTTTTCTTTAGGAAAACTGCAGTTTGCTTGGGAGAGAACCACTTAAAGGGAATTCAGATCTTCTTAATGGTAGAGAATGTTTCATCCTTCTTGTTCTTCTAAAGGTGGGATTCCTGCATTACACGAAAAGACTGGCCTTTGAGTTTAGTACGTGATCTGAATCTTTTGATGGGAAGGGAGTCTTTGAATTGATGACAGGTTCTAAGTGGTTTCCTATTGATGATGAATGAAAGCAGCTATTTCCTTCTTGTTTTGAATGTCTCCTTTGTTTGTAACCAAAGCAACACTTTTAATGATGAATCAATCCTGTCAGGAAAAAAAGGGTTTTGTGAAAGAAGCACGAATGAATATGAAACCGTATGCCAAATGTAGTTACACTTCTGCAGTGTACACTTAAAAACACAAGAAAATTCATTTATTCTCTAAACAAGTTGTCACTCAAGCCCTCTGATTTAAAAAGGTATCAAATGTGCTCTAGGGAGGAGCAGAGGAGGACACTGTCTTTAAGTTCATAGTGCTTTTAACCTTCAGATTTACATGGATAAGGCTAACTATTGCCCTGGTTACTCTGGATGTTCTGAGTGATGACCTATGATGAGAAAGAAATAGAAGAAATGCCACCCTACATATTGTCTTCTCTGTGGCTTTTGATACTACTAAACATGGTTTTCTTCTGACTGTCTTGCTGCAATGGACTTAGTACAGGGATGGGTTACCTCTTTTAGTCCCAAGGCCTAATTCTATTTCAGAGAATTTCCACTTGGTGGAAATTGGTTATTCTATTGGTGCGTGGGGCCAAAGATGATGATGATGATGATGATGATGATGATATTTTAAAAACTCCACTGTATTGTAGCCTCAAGCTCTTACAGCCAGTGTCTAACCCTTAGAACAGGCATTGCAGTATTTGACCGTGTTAGTCAGTTGGGCAAGTGAATCCCGCTTGGCCTTGCAATTTAGCTTTCTGTTCACCATTAACAAAGTGAGCCTGGCGATACATGCATTGCAGTTCAAGGTGACACTGACCTAAAGGAGAAGCTACTTGTCTATCTACACACAAACTCATTTGGAAAACCAGTTCTTTTACAGATCCCCAATTTATCCTGGTAAAAGTCTGTGAGGTAAGTTAGACTTAGACTAGCCAATGTGATAATTAATGCTCAAGGGATGAGTATGGGTCGAGGCTGGGGTCTTTTTGAGATGTAAGTTGTTCTGCTGCCTGAACCTAGTCAATGATGGGCCAGCATGGTGCAATTAACGTCCTAGCCAAGTGGGAATTTGAAAGGTCTCTTCCAGACCCAAGCCAACACTCAGTCCCAGAGTGATGCAGCCTGTGACCTTAGGTAGCCCTCAGCCTAACTGCAAAGCCCCCTTGCATGTTATCAGTGCAGATCTTTGGCAAGAGAGATTTGCTCCTTCTCTGGCAACCTGCTGCACAGGGAGCATGAGAGAGGGATATGGACGACATAGAAAAGGGGTGGCTCACCCACCTTTGGCTCAGGCTACGTTCAGAGGTAGGGCTTTGGATCTGCTTGCTGATCACACATCATCCCCAGCAGATATCACATGAGGGATACAATTCTTAACAGGAAGAGAACATGCCCACCCCCCTGCTCTGCCCACTGTTCCACACTGAGTTTCTACTTGCTAAATATATAGATTTATGAATTAATGGGCTAATTTGTTCTAGCACTACTTTATCTTTCATATATTTATTGAAGCCCATTGTTATTCCCATATGGATACCATGACTTGATTATTTTTTAAAACTGTCCTTATCTTTTCTTTGCATGAGTTGATTGACTGTGTGTTGTTAATTGGCTGTCATCCCTGATCCACTGAGAATACGGAAGTTTTAATCTCTGATCTTTGAGCAATGTCTTAGAATGTCATTTCGAAACTCTCTTGCTTCATGCAGTTTTTTTTTTTTTTTTAATGAAAGGAAGCTGTGATCTTGGCAGTTTAATGTAAATAGTTTGCTTAGATTCTGTAACTTTGCTATATACAACTTAACACTTGACATTTCAAATAGTTTGTGTTCTTTCCTAAAATCTAATCTTGCCTTGCTATATGGTGTTTAAAGATGCAATCATATGCATGGTTAGACAAAGAAGGGCCTACAACTCCCAGCATTCCCCAGCCAGCTTGTTTTTTCTTTTCTTTTTTTCCCTTTCCCTTCCCCCCCTCCCCCACCCTTGCCTAAACATGCTTTGCGTTGTCCCCTCAATCACTCTTTCTACTACAATTTCAGTATTTCCCAGATTTGAAGTGAGTGGTGGGGACAACTTGCATGTCTTCCTTTAACTCTGTATATTGGTTTGCCATCCAGGTTTCTTTCATGTATCCCGTATCAATGCACAAGCTTAGTTGTCAACTGTTCCAATTTTAGAATGATTTTTAGGAGCTTTCTCAGCTAAACTAGAAATGGCTATTCTGGATGGTTATCATGGAAGTTGCAGTCCAAGACACTTGCGGGGACCTCCCTGCATGACAAAGGCTGCTTCAAAGAGAGAAATAAGGGGCCATAAGTTGTTCATTATTGTTGTTGTTATTATTTATTTCATTTCATTTCTATACCTCCCAATAGCCAAAGTTCTCTGTGCTAGTGCATAAAAACAAAACTATGTTAAAGTTAATTTAAAATTATTTTAAATAGTTAAAACATACAGTAAAAAGACCCTGAAAAGGAAAAGAATCACCTGAGTAATCCCCGCAGGCCCCTGGGTAATCAAGAAGATCTTTAAAAGCTCCACATAAAGGGCTTTCATGATCTGGCCACAAAAAATATGGCATGTTTGGCATCAGGTACGCCACAGCTGGGAGGTTGTTCCAAAGATGGGGGGCTACCATGGAGAAGAGGGCAACCTACCCCTTGTTGCTACCCTCCAAGCCTAGAAATTGAGTATAGTATTCAAGTAGATCACACTTGGTTGAAGAAATCCTACAGTATTGTGGTGCCAAGCCTTTCTGGATTATATTCCCTAGAGGGTGTTTGCTGCATTTTCAGAGCAGGCACCTGCTAGGACATTGTCCAGACAAGGCTGTCCACTTCAGGCACTCCAAAATTTTGATCATATTTGTACACATTGGAGGTGCATTTGTTTTAATGTGGTGAACCACTGATAGTCGGTCCAATGTGCCACATGGGCACTTCTGAGATGGCTGTCACTAGCTGTACATAAAGGGAGGGAGAGAGATGCTGAGAGGAATAAAAGGGAATGAGACCATGCAGAGGAATGCACCAAGCTAGTGATGGCCACTACACTGTGCCACTTGGTCATGGAAGGGGCAGCTGGCACTTGCGGTGAGCTCCATGAGTTTTTGGCATTCTGCTGAGCAGCTTCCCAGACCCAACATTGGTTGCTCAGGTTTGGATAACCTGACAATCCATTCCTATAACCTGAACGATTTCTCATGAATCTCATGGGTAGCGTATTGCCTGTGATTGAGCCACTATCCGACAAGTAGTCCAGGTCTACATAACATGACAGCCGACCATGGCTTGTCACCCATGATGTTGTGTCATGCTAACAAAGGTGTTAATTGACCAGTAGCCTGTGGAAGATGCCTATCTGAACTGATTCTATCCTCTCCTCTTTGTTGTTTAGTTATATAGTTAACACAGTTTATTGCTGGTGTGCGCACACACACACAGGGAAAAGTGGCCAGAAGGGCCATGATCTGTTGATAGATTTGATGGGAATACGAGTTCAGACAGTAAAAATGGAGTTCTGGAATGTCAGCAAATGACAGTATCAGATCAAGGTCTGGGAATGTCTACAGTTCAAGCACCATTGTCGCAGCTGAGTTGAGGTGGCAACTAACCATCCTGTGGGAATGTAGAAATAGCCCAGCAAGGAGAATTGAGGGTAGAAGATGATGAAAGCCCTGATCTGCCAATGGGAGACTGGTAGGTGGGTTCAAGGTCTGCACAGGGCATACACCAAGAGCTGAGTGGTCTGTCAGAGGCAGAGGCCCCTTCCACTGAAGAGGAGGCAACACAGGTAGGAGATTCAGTTATCAGAGCTGTGGGAAGATTGGAGACTTGCAAGGAATGCCAGTGCCCCATCTCTGAGCCGTCGATGGAGAATTCTCTTAAATGGGATGAAGATTAAGGGAGAGCTCAGAGAGGGTTCAACACTTCACTTGAGAGAACTCAGAGATGTTTGACAATAAGGACATGTAACAATAAAGCATTGTGAAAAGGAACTCGTAAGCAGCATGTTTAACTCAGGAAAAGTACCATGCCTCATGACAATTGCTTTTTAAGCCAGTAAAATATTATTTTAAAGAGCTGGCAGCATAATATAAAATTCACTGACCTATGCATCCCCATGTGTATCAGTTTGCTATCATTTCTTCTTGTGGACTTTGATTTTGTTCATTTTCTGTGTGGCTTTGCCAAGTAATAGCTGGCATGTTATCCTCTTCTTATTTAAAATCAGGTTGACATTTATAGGAAATGAAAGTTCTCTGAGATATTAAAAATAAAGCAAAAATGATTGGCTGGTGCCAACTGTGATTTATTAAAATAGACCTTTTTATATCAGTGTAATCAGAACTCTAACAGCATGTACCATTTGTAATCCCAAAAGCAGTCAGGGTATTTCTCCCCAGCCCCAGCCTCTTTGCCATTATCCAAAATGGATAATTTGCCATCTATCTATCTATCTATCTATCTATCTATCTATCTATCTATCTATCTGTTGTATGCATAGGGCCAGCTAGTTTTAAAGCAAAAACATGTTCCAAGCCTTCTGATGCGGAGGCACATATCTACGTGCTGGCACTGTAAAATGCTACTTTTTAAACTCTCCCTCCCTCCCTCTTGCTCTCCCTCCCCCTCCCTCTTTCTTTCTCTGGATATAATTGAAAAGGCTTAGGAATGTTATGCGTAGTCACCCTGGCCTCTTCTGTAGCAAATGGCACGTGGGCATCATCAACTCAAGCTCTGTACCCCATTATCCCTGCATAAAACATTTTATAGCTTCTGTAGGAAACATTTACATGAGTTCTCTATGTCAGCATGCAGGCTAATCTAAGCAAAATGTTAAGCAGACATGACCCTAACAAATGGAGCAACAACATAACAGTGTTTTATAGCGCATAAGACAAGGAAGCATCGCATGCCTGTCTGGAAAGCTGGTGCATAAACAGTGCCATTACACAATCAAAAAATAAATAATGGGCAAGCAGTGCACCACAGTGAACTTGGGCAGTTGTAAAAAATGTCAATATTAGATTAAAGTGCTGTTTCCATTCTTGCTGTATGATGAATTTAATAATTACAAACTTACTCTTGTCAGTGCTGTTCAGAACTGCTAATTGTTTGGCAAATGCAGAGTGTTTACTTGGGTTCTCATATAAAATAGCCAGATAATATGCATTGTTTAGTCTCACCGGCACTGCTTTCACTGCTATTAGTTAAGGAACATTTATTCTGAAAAGGATAATGAAATAACCTGGTGATATATAATTGATTAATTAATTTTTGATGTAAAATAAATATTTACAGACTTTGAGTTTGCATTTCCTATGGCCCTATGCAAGTAATATTGGAGCTTTTTAATCTATGTGAAAAGGTGGCAATAGAAAATATTACTCACCTCTAAGCCAGACACATCTTCACATGCATCAGGAGGAATTCATGATTTGGGATTAAGATATATGAGCTCATTGGAATCATCTGCACTGATTTATTTATTGGGAAGATTTGGACAGGATTTGTAGATGATTCTTAAAGTGAATTACAAAGAGCAGCAATTACAACCCACCTGCCCCTTCCAACAGCCTTTAGTCTACTGTCTACTGGATGGGCCCAAAGCATATTACCCTGGGTTCTGTCAGGACAAGCTCAGTGTTCCTGTTGGCAGGGAATAGGGAAGTAAACTTGCCAATGGATGGATTGTGCCCCTTTGCTGGAGTCAGGAAGGCTTGGCGCCCTCCTTAAGAGAATCAGGGCACGTGGCCCTTTGATCAGTAGGAAACTTCTGCCCAGCCTGCTATACATTTGAGGATCCTGACCATATTTCTGAGCTGATATAGCTATGCCTGCTGAATTTCAGGTTTTTTCCTCCAGACCCTTCCAGGTTTTCCATGGAGAACCAACAACATATCCAGCTTTATTGCCTTTCCTAATTTATTCATTAGCCCTGCTTCTGATAGTGAACTGTACCCTTCCTGTACTCACTCATTCTATTCCCACCTCCAAACTATTTCTTCAGTGAGGCTCATCCTTTTTCTAGTTGTATTATTGTCGTACCCTCCAGTGAAAAACCCCGGCTTATGAAATTTGCTTGCAAAAACACTGAGCCCTACTGCAACATCCATTTGATAATGTAATGGCATTAGAAACTTGTGATCAGTAGGGAATTACCATAAAAGTAAATTCTCATTTGCAGGAGCAATATCGTGATAATGAAGAACACTGAAATGAAAAAGCACCATTCTGGACTGGAAGAAACTTCTTGTTTATGGATTGCAGTCTGTATCCCTGTAGTGTGACTTGACTTAGCAAAGTCAGCTTTGTGGCTTCTTTTTGAACATTTCTAGAAATACGATTTTTACAGCTTGCAGCAACAGTTGAAAAACTAGGCTATGTCCAAGACAGCTATTTCAGAATGCAATCAAGAAATGTGAACAGATTGTAGGATGTCATTTTTCAGAAATGTGCAAATATTGGTTGGTTTGCAACAGCCAACTTGCTGATTTCAGTTTACTTTGAGTAACTATCAGATCTAAGTCCAACCTTCTCTCTACCTAGACAAAAATAGCCCCTTCAGCCCATACTAGACTGTCAGAGGGAAACATTGGTGTGATTGTCTCTACTTACTCATGGGATGCCTGTCAAACTCCTAAACAGGAATTTAGGATGGGACTGCAAGATCATAAGCTCAAATGCAGCTGCTAAGAAGGGCCAAATATTTTCCTAGCCAATCTTTTTTCCTGGCTCTGACCTCTGATTGCATAAAACAAGATTACCTGTCTAGAATTGATTTAAGACTCTCTGGTAAGAGAAAGGGTTGTTCTCTGTTTGGTACTTGTAATACGTGCGCTTTTTGCTCAAGCTCACACCTTCTTCCAAATTGATGGCCTTAATAATCTGGGAGATGATTCTGGATAGACACAGTGCCTTATTAGTTGTGAGTCCATGCAGGGACATGCTGTTTGCCAATCAGGATGGAAGATGCCAGGGTAGTTTTTTCCTATATAAGATGTTTTGAATGGACATGACTCAGCACATATTTTGCATGGAGAGGATCCTAAATTTAATCCCTGGCACATCAAGCAAAAAGGTCAGGTAGCAGGTGGCCAGAAAGAAAAAAGGGCCTTATCTGCTAAAGACCCCGTAGAACCACTGAGTGAGCATATTGTGCCTGATCTGAGAATTAAACAGTTGAGTATATCCACATGCTTTGCAATCCTTTGGGCTTCAGAGGCAAGGGAGAAATATAATTTAAAATATTCAGAGGTACAGTACATTTAATTGAACTAATAAATAGGAAGCTCACACAACGTGTAGATAAAAATGTGCATCCCCATATGTATTGGCCTATTTTTCTATGTGCATGTGGGATGGGGTGGGGGAGGAGTGCAAGGGAAAATGTCTTGTATGCTCTGAAACTGGAAGAGCTGGCAGTATGGATCCCAAGGTGATTTATTTTAGACTTCTATAATGATTTGAACACATGAATGGAAAGAGCGGCTGGAAGTGCAGTGCCATGCAATGTAGCTATTCTGGAAAAAGGCAATGTCAAAACATACGTCTCCTAGAGCAATGCTGTCACCTCATGTTTACCCAGATATATCAGCACTATTATTCCCCCCAGTAGTAATGAAAGAAAGTTTCCAATGGTAAACATGTCATCTGTGTCATAAGTGCAGCAGAGGTCACTGAGGAATTATTTTGATATCGGTGGGGTGAATTATTTGAGAACAGAGTGCTTCGCATGCCTGCTCATCTGGGTTGTGTTTACACTTGTGCCTATGTCTGTATGTACAGCATTTAATCTCTGTGTCTAAATATCCAATAAAATGGTATTGTTTTCCATATTCTAAGAACAAAGTGAGAAACAAACTGGAAAAAAATAGCCTTTGCTGGGGAAAATGACCCCTTTCTTTGCTAAATTAAAATAATTGGTCAGTATTTTAAAATGTATATCAAATCGTTGTGCTTTCTACAAGTTAACAGAAAAGTAGGACAATAAGAAAATAACTGCTGAATCATTATTAATGATGTTTTTTTACTTAGTACGCTATCAATGTATCACCATTCTAATTGGAGTAGTCTGACATCTTAATGTAAAAGTATCTAATAACATATTAAGTCAGAAAAATGAAAGCATTTGATAGAATATAAAGCTTAGAATCGTTTTTTCCATTTGCAATATAATTATTCAACATATACTTCCAGGTAAAAGCCACTGCTTCTAATGGATCTGAGATTAGGCTATTCATTGTGATGACAGCATTATGAAGAATGAATTAATGAGTCAATAGGTTAGCTTTTTCCCCCTTCCAAAACTAGAAATGAATAGTGAATTAGGTTTGAACAGTCATTCAAGAATGGGTTAAAATAAGGAAAATTTTGTCTATTAAATTATTTGAGATAGTATCACTGTATGATATGATATGTTATGATATATGATATGATACAGAGCTTAATGCAATGGACATATGCATGTTATGCAACATTTAAACATGGCTATTTATTCATTTATTTTTATTATTAATTATAATTTATTAATTATTTCCCCCTATCAGTTCAAAGTTCCTTGGAAAGTTTACAAAGTCAGAAATACCATAATTAATATAAAGCACATATAATAAAAACACAACAATCTTTTGCTGTGACCTGTCCAGAGATGAAAGTGATTGGATGGACTAGAAATATTCCAAATAAATAAATAAATAAATTTATTCATGGATAAATATTGTAATACAATAAAACATAGTACAAAATCCCTCCACCACCATGACAGCTAAATCTCATTCTGGCCCCAAATTGTTAAGGGCTCTAAATGTTAATGTTACCATTTTAAATGCTTTTTCTCTTTTCAGCTTATGCTGCACACACACAATGCAACCATCCTCTGACAGTTGGGTGGCTGGATTTCTCCCATTCCATTTCATTCATCTTCAACATTCTTGATTCTCCATCTTTTCTATCTTCTGGATTTTCATAGCAAGCATATGTCAGAAATTGATGCAGGTGGAATTTGTTCTTCCCATAGCTTTCTATTTCTTGCATCCACTCGTAAGGATTCTTGCTTTGCAAAATCATGTATGTGAGAACTGAGACACTGAATAGTTTTTTCAGAATAAGAATCATGTGGATGATTGTATCAACATTCCTTTACAAAAGAAAGAGAAGCACATATATCTGTAAGGGCAGCAGTGCAATTTAAAGTTCCTTTATTTTACTTACAATCTACTGTATACTGAGAATATGTCTGTTGCTCTTGTCAGTAGAAGGAGGCCAGTTTTTCCTTGGAGCTCTAGATAATTTAAATCTACCTTTCAGTGGAAACCTGACAGCTCTTTGAGCTGCAACAGAGAATTTTCAGTTTAAAGCAAAAATCAAAGGGAAGAAAAGAGATGAAGGTTGTACATGTTCTTTTTTCTCTTGCCCTCTTATTCTGTCCAGTCTCTAAATTTAGCTCATACCCAGCCACACTGGAGAGAACTGGAGCTTAGAACATGCGCAGAATGAGGTAGGAAATATAGAGGTTCTTGCAGAGGGGGAAATCATGCTTGCTATTCAATATCTGCAGTGTGTGCGGGTCCTTTGAAGAGCCTAGATACAAATATACCTTGGGCACATATTTGCCTCCTCACAGTGAGATCCACAGGGTTTTTAGAGTATCGCCAAAGCTTTTAATTTTCCCTTCCTTTCCATCCTTTTCCTGATTTTCACTTCACTCTTGAATATCTTAAGGTCACCCCATGTTCATTTTCTTTTGTCTTTCTTTTCTTTTTTCATTTTCTTCTTCTTTCGTGTCAGAAGAAAGTCTTTTCCCTCCTTTCACAGGCAAAAGTTTATCACAGCTTTGCTTTCCTTTGACAGCCCAGGTTCTGACGTGAAATAATCTGTAAGATTGTAATAACTTTCTTGGACATGCACATGGTAGGCATGTTGTGAGCAGAGCTGACTGGAGCCAGGGGTCAGACTAGATGGCCCAGGAAACCCATAGAATCGCTCTGTTTCTATGTTTCTATGTAAGCTCTCTGTAGAACAGTGCCCATGGTTGTACTTGATAAATTTGGCAGTAGGCCCTCACCAGAACATTGAATTGGCTAGCAACTGCACATATTGAAATTGTACGCACATTTCTGGTGCTGAAGAAGGCAGTACCAATCAGTGGCAGCCTCTCCAAAGGGCCACTTGAGACTTTAGACAGGCTATCGCTGTCAAAATCTCTGGAAACAAAAAGCAGTGAAGGGCTCACAATCAGAGCGAGCATAGGAGACAAGACAGCTTAAGCTATTATGTTCCTTCAGATACCATTTGGAGGACTAAGGAGGAAGGAAGGAGAGAACCACTCCTGTAGTCAGATGCATGATGAATTGTTCAGCAAACAACCAGCCCACTGTGGGTTATTGCAAGACTGACTTGGCGTGACATGGAAACCTAGTTATTGTGTTCTGTGGCAAATACCTGGGTATTGTGGCAGCTGGCAATTTCTCATGGCCACGTGTCTAACTTGCATCAAATGTTTATACAGGCACAGGCCAGGGACTGAGCCTGTGCAGAATCTGTACAGGTAGCATCCCTCTTCCACATGCGTGACTTGAGAACTTTGTGCTGCACATGTAGTGGAAGGAGGTTGTTGGCTGTGCAACTCGAGTTCTGTAAGCATATGTGGACTTCCTCTTGCCTTGACTATCTTCCTGAGCCCGGGCCAAGCATGAGAAGAATTCTAATGAACAGAACAGAGGATCATTGCAGCCCTAAATGGGGCCAGTGCTTTTAAAATTATCCATAAATGACCTAGAGTTGGGAGTAAGCAGTTAAAAGCCAGATGTGCTGAAGACACCCAATTATTTCAGATAATTTTTTAAAGGATTCTGAGGAGCTCTGTAAGGATCCGTCCAGACTGGGAGCATTGGTGTCAAAATGTCAAATACAGCTCAAAGTAGGCAAGTGTAAAGTGATGTCCATTAGGGCAAAAATCCCAACCTCAGGTCTATCCCATCTTCACTGGCATCTGAGCTAGTGGTGCTTGGCCAAGAAAAAAATCTTGGGGTTTTGGTAGGTAGCTCAATGAAAATTTCAACTCAGTGAATGGCTGCTGTGAGAAAGACAAGCTCCATGTTAGATATAATAAAGAAAAGAATTGAAAATGAAGCTGGCAAGATCACACTCTCCATATGCAAAGCTATGGTGGGACCAGGCTTAGAGTATTGTGTGCAACTCTGGGTTTTGGAGCAAAAAGGATATCATGGATTGGGAAAAAGTTCAGAAAAGGACATCTAAAATGATCAAGGGGCTGGAACAACTCTCCTATGAGGAAAGGTTATAATAGCTGGAGTTGTTTAACTTAGAAAGAGCGTAAGTAAGGGAAAATGAAAGCTGGATTAGAATCAGAAGAAGGAGTGAACATTGACAGAAGACACATCAATAATTTAAGATACGCAGATGACACTGTCCTATTGGCACAAAGCAGAAGTATGACTCCTGATGAAAGTGCAAAAGCAGGACTGCAGCTGAATATTAAGAAAACTAAAGTCATGGCCACAGGAGAGTTACACAACTTTACTTTTAACAATGAAGAAATTGAAGTTGTGAAGTACTTTACCTCAGTTCAAAGGGAGGCTGCAGTTGAGAAATTCAAAGACTTAGAACTGGAAGGGCAGCACTGAAGGAACTAGAAAAGATCATTGAGTGTAAGGACGTTTCACTGGAGACCAAGACCAAGAACATCCATATTAGCATATTCCCAATCACAATGTATGGCAGTGAAAGCTAGATAGTGAAGACAAGACAAAAATGGATGTGTTTGAAGCATGATGCTGGAGGAGAGCTTGAGATCAAATCAGGCCAGAGGTTCCCCTGGAAGCAAAAATGACAAAACTGAAAATGTCATACCTCAAACACATCATAAGATGGCAAGACTGAGTGGAGAAGATGGCAGAAGAAGAAAAGGAAGACCAAATATGAGATGCCCTGAATCCTTAAAGGAAGCCACAGCCCTGAATTTAGAATAGCTGAGCAGGGCTGTCATGGAAAGGACATTTTGGAGAATTTTCAATCATGGGGTTGCCATAAGTTGGAGAAGACTTGATGGCACATAATAGCCACAAAAGATCAGGGGTTTACGGAGTTATGCATGATGTGGACCAAATGAATAGGGAGACATTTTTCTCCCTCATAATACTAGAACCTGGGATCATCCCATGAAACTGATAGATGGGAGATTCGGGACAGATAAAGGGAGGCACTTCTCCACATAGCATATCATTCACAATGAATTCACTTCCACAAGTTGTAATGATGACCAGCAATCTGGATGGCTTTAAAAGGAGACAAATTCAAAGAGAAGAATGCTATCAATGGCCACCAGTCCTGATGGCAATGCTCCCTCCAGCATGCCTATGCTTGCCAGTTTGCTAACAAACTTGTGAAGAGTGACACTGTTTGTTCATGTCCTGCTTGTGGGTTCTCCTGAGCAGCTGGTTAGACATTGTGTGGACAGAATGCTGGGCTAGAGAGACCTTGGTCCAATTCAACCTGCTCTTCTTATGTCTTTGTGGAAAGATTTGGCTAGGAAATGAAATAACTACTCTAAGCAAAACAGAACAAAAAGCAGAAAAGCCACAAAAAGTTATTGTGTGTGAAACACAAACCTTCATTGGCTAAGGCTTGCCTAAATATTTGCTGGGGTAAATAGAGCTCCATGAAAAGCGTATCACATTTGACATGTCTTGCAGTGCATTGACAGTCTGATTTAAAAGCAATTAAATTTTTGATGGGGACAAATTTTCAAGCGGCATTAAGCTGAAGCATTTTAGAGGATTCCCATTAAAGTTCTTCACTATTTTTCAAGTTCATCAATTTCATGGAGATAAAAGCTAAAAGATGTGAAAGGATATAGATATAGGAGACTAGGAGCTATCGACCTCATCCCCCACAAACTTTGCCAGTAAACTCCCACATCCCAAATCAAAATATTGTCAAGGGATAAATGGAATGGGAGTTGGGAAGAATCATAAATGGTTGCCTTTCTTCTCAGAGAACCTGTGATATGTGATGCAATTGCTTTTATAGCCCCTTCCCAAGCCAGCAGTAGATTTTTTTAATGCTCCTGTAAGTTATCCCAGGTAAAAGGTGCCTGTATATCTAATGAGATCTCACAGAACTTCCAAAGTACGTGTTAGTCTGGAATTGCCATCAGTGGTATACTGGTAAATTTTGAAATGCAGCTTCCTATAATGGCAGTCCTGATACTGATAGCCATCATCTATAGCTGCACACCCTGGCAGATTTAAATGGTAAATGCAGGCAGCTGTCTTCACGTGCCTCCAAGCATATGCAGAGTATTTTAATTTACTGCTGAGGAATTGCCATTTCTCCCCACCATGAACATACACATACAATTATATTATTATGCATATATGAATTATTTTGCATTTATATCAGTTAAATTGATTTGGTCCAGTGTATAGCTGAGCAGTACCAAGGCATAACTGTATGAACGGTGATTTCTTAGTCTAATATTCCTGCAAAGCAGAGACTCAAACCTTTACTGCCACTTATATAGTTTATGACTAATGATAATATGCAAATACTGCTCTCTTGATTCAAGAAATACCTTGAGGTATCCTTTTTCCTTTCCTTTTCTTTCTTTTTTTTCTTTTTTCTATTTTTTTGAAGACACAGAAAGTCCAAAACTATTTTCCAATGCACTTTTCAAAAATATTAATCACCCTGGAAAAATATATACTCATGCCCTTAAAAACAACCCTTGCAAAGATGTTATTTGGGTTTTAGTTAGTATATCACTAGAATCTGTGCCAGAGATCATGTGAACCAACAAAGATTCAATCATAAAAGGAAAGTCATTAATTTCTAAAATTTGTAGTGTGAAGAGCTGGCCTTACAGTTTGCTGGATCAAAGACAAAATCTTGGCTGCAGACATATTTGGACCATAAATGACAATGACAAATCAATACCATTTTTAGAGCCTTCTCAGATCCTAAAGCAAGCGCAAAATGAAAGCATGGACAATATTGCATTAACCATTGTGTGCAAGGGTTTGGAGGAGAAGTGGAAGCCTCTTGGACGAAGCCGAGAGTTCTGATTCATGTAGTCCTTGTGCATATACATTTAACATACTCCCAGTAAGAACAGAAAGTTAAACCAACCTGTTTGTGTTTCCTTTTCAAACCAAATAATGGGAGGTAATTTCTGTTCTTCACAGCAGCCTTGTTTACATTTCACCGGATAGATGGCAAGAGTGTTACCAGGCTATTTGAGTCCTATGGCACATTAATTATGGGGCGGGAGGAATCTTTTTGGTCACCACCATTCTAGTCATGTTCTTAAATCACGGAGCTTGCTAGAAAGTAAATTTTGTTTAAGACAGGGGGACTTAATGCTAGTGAAATGTGTTAAGAATTAAGTATACAGTGTGAATTACTAGGCTGGGAGGTATGGTGATAAATTTTGTTTCCCAAGATTGTAGATGAGCTAATTCATTTTTGAGGATAGTGGTACCCTTTAAATCAATAATGCTTCTCTGGAATCCAACTGATAAAGTAATTTCATTGGCTTTTGCACTGACTGCTTTCCAATAGTTCTGACCTTTGCAAGTTAGGTTTCAGCTGTTCGTAAGGGAACTTTATATCATGTTCTCAGTGACTTGTTCTTTGGGTTTAATTTCTTTCTTTCTTTGTAATGCAGAGGCAATATTATATTCGGTCTTCAGATTTCCTTCAGAGGTTAAGCCTGGTTTCACCTGATGCCTGGTGAAGGGTCTCATTATTCTTTATCACTTGTAAGACCCCCCCCCCCCCAATCCCCTCACACACACACTTTGCAGCTAGTATGGAAAGAACTGTACTGGCTGTTCTTCTCAGTTTGTAGCTGGGCCTCAGAGGTAGAAGAAAGTTGTGTATCAGGAAAGGAGAGAGCCTGGGGACTCAGATGTATGCAGATTCCCACTGGTCTCCCAGCTGTCTTCCCTACCCCTTCCTGATGTTTTCTCAACATGATTAAAAATGGTTGTCTAGGTAAAATTAAAAACCTCATTGTAGGCATCGGATGCACATAAGATTCTGAGTTGGGAGCCTTGCACACATCAAGCTGCATGGCATAGAAGTGTTTTTGAACCTGAACAGGATACCTGGAAAGGTCTTCCAGAGTTCACATCCCAAAAACAAACAATGAGTTCTCTTCCTGGGTTGTTCCTGGTGAGGTTGGCTTCAGCAAGGTTGCTGCATCATGTGTCTTCAAACTATATCCTTGGTCTCTTGGCCAACAGTCTTCCAGGATGTTCACAAACAATCCAGGAAAAAAACCCATCTTTTGTTGTCTGTCTGTCTGTCTGTCTGTCTGTCTGTCTGTCTCTCTCTCTCTCCTCTCTCTCTCTCTCTATATATATGTCATAGTACATTTCTTTCATATATGTTTTATGAAATTTTGTATAAGTTGACTTGAGCACAAAGTTGAGTGAAGTTGTGGGCATAAATTATTCAATTGAAAATGAAAAGGAATGAAAATAAGTATTTTTAAAGAAACAAGGTGACTAAATGTCTTGGTGTTACTGGATAGTAAATATGTATAGATTCTCATTGTCTTCTCAGTTTGTTCAAGACAGGGGTTTAAGCTTATGTTTTTAATAATGGACACCCTCTATATTATGGGTGTTTTTTTCTTGGTCTATTGGGCTGAGAGGCAGGGATTACATCTGTGTACATAAGAAATTGGGATTCAGTTATTAGACCACCACAGTTCACCAATTTTTGATCAAACACCATTTGGTTCTTATTATGTAAATAGTTCATGATTATTTACTTTAGAAATGGATTAACTTATCTTTTTTTAATTTCTGAAGTCATGAAAAGTTTGCTTCTATAAACTGTTATTTGTAGAGCATTCATCAAATTATTTTATTTAAATGATTTTATGTATCCTAACTTGATTGTTGAGGATTTTCTGTTGAGGCTGTTAGGATCAGTTTCCTATTGTGTGTTTATAAGGTTGCATTTACTCATATATTTCTTTGCAGCTTCTACATTTTGGTCTAAATTTAACCAGTGCTAATTAACTTGTCAGCATCTGTGTATGGAAAATGTAAACAGTCTCTTGACTGCAAGCATCATGTTTTGTAAGTAAACCAAAAGCATCTGATGGATAAATTTAGCAGCAGAATTGTTCCTCTGGGTAGTTATATCATTATACTTTCTTGATGAAATTATTTCCTTCTATTTAAATCTCTCTTGCTTTCTCTCCCCTTCCCCACACCCAGTATAATAGATTCACATTTGGTCTGAATATTTTTAAATGTTATGCTGTATATCATTTTAAAATATCACATAGGATAATGAACATAGTGTTTTCTGCCTTTTAAAAATGTGAATATCTAAATGCATCCTGTTTTATTTTGGCTTTGTCTAATTAGTCCCTTTGTTAAACATCTGTAATATTTCAGCAATACTTGTGTTGATAAAGAAATAGAAGCTAAAAATAGTCAAGTTAAAATTAATTCAGATGATTGATTGTGCTAGCATAGTCTTTGCAATGCTCATAGTTCAGCTGAAGGATTTGAAACCAAAATTATTTTCTTCCAGTTCTGTTTATTTTATTAATGTATTTGTTAAATATTTAAGAGAAGCAGAAGTATCAAAATACATTGACTTTATGGAAAAATAATATTCTATTAATAATATGCAGAGAATGGCTCGTTTCTTTCATAGTGTATCTTCGTTCCATTTGTTTATTCCTGTTTTCGCTTAGCCACAAACGATTTAGCTGTGAAAATGCTGATTAAATTTGTTCTGTGACCCTGAAGTAATACAGAATTTGCAGTTCAGTGGTTGTCATGCTTGAAAATGACAGGTAATGCATTATACTTTCTGTAGAAAAGAAGGTAAATTATGAATCTAGCAACCTTCATAGGCATTTACCTATGAAGACAGAATGGCTGTACCAAAATTTATAGTGCTGTAAACTTCTCGAAGGATTCATGGCATAGTTTGACTTGTACACTCTGTGGTTTGATTTTTATGTGGTCTGCGCCATCCTGGATGTTCAGAGACAGGGTATAGCTCATCAGCAGCCATGCCAAGGACAGACCTCTAAAAATGGGTGATGGATTGAACTTTGTGTCACAGTGAAGTGGGACAGACTTTCTCAGTTAAAGTGTTGGTACATTACAGAGGGATTTTTCTACCCCATTTAATGAGACATTAATTTGGAAGTAACTTGGTGGATCAGTTCTAAAGTGCTTTTTGTGCCCAGATTCAGCTTGGTGGTTGAATTTAACTTGCTATTTAATGAGTAATGCTGTCAATGTGGGCTGTAATCTGTAAAATAACATATCAATTTCTGTCATTGTGTGCTACTAGATTGGTAAAACCTCCAACAATTGGCATTAACAGCCTGCATATATTTACTTTAACAGTGCTTTCAAAAGTGATGGCAAAAATGCCTCTTGGTCATTTTCAGAAACCTGCTACCCTCCAAGTCTGTTGGACTACATGTCCCAGCATTCCCCAGACACTAGTTGGGGGATGCTGAAAGTTGTAGCCCTGCACATCCAGAGGGCACCACATTGGAGAAGCCTAGTCTAGATAAAGGTGTTACTTATGGGTGTTAACTTAAGAGAGTGGAAGGCAACCGGTTTACACTGAGATGTACAGTCTGTTGTTTGTTTGTTTGTTTATTACATTTCTGTGCTGCACCCATAGGCAAAAAGGCTCCTGGGTGGCTTACAGTAGGTAAAGCAAGGATAGAACACCATTTAAATTGGTAATTTAAAATTCAATTTAAACAATAAGACAATAAACTGTAAAAGTAGAACAATTGGATAAAATTGTAGTGGAGTTTCCACCTCCCTGCAGCCACTGGGCTCTAACCTCCACCCAGAGTCTCTCTGGTTCCAATTCTGGACCAGGCAGTGGATGCAGCACATGACAACCCAAGCACTGAGGAGGGGGGCTTTTTTATTTAAAAGGCTAACAAAATAAGGGTGGAGGGTCTAAAACCACTGGGACACATAATACGCAATACACACGAAGGAGGGGAAGGGAGAGGGGGATTGGAGAGCAGCACAGACACAATTAACAAGCAGTCAGAGCCCCCCCAGGCCCTGTTGGCCTCCTTGGACACAAAACAACAAAGCTTCCCTAGCGTAGCTCAAAACAGAGTACACAATACCAGATGTGGTCTTCCAATATTGAAGGTAGTGGAGTGTTTTCCAGCAGAGCAGAAGGGAACCTCTCCTTGAAGAAGAACCCCGAGACTTCTCTTCTCCCTTCTTTTATTCCCCTCCATTCATCAGATCACCCACGGGGTGACCTCGCATGACATATTCCAGGTGACGCCCATTTGCCCTTATTGCCCCCAGTCTCCTGCTTTCTTGGGACTGCTATGATTTACAGCATCTCTCCTTTTGCATTCCCAAGCCCTAGCCAGCCTTCCCACAGCCTTGGTGCCTGGGTCTCCGTGAATCAACCCCTGGCAATTGCAGCCCTTTCCCCAAGATGTCAGTTAACCCTTCCCCCGTTAGGCCAGTTCACATTACAAAAATTATAAACAATCCAAGCATAATTTAAATAATAATAGCAACCATTTAAAAGATTATTTATAAATACAGTTTAGTCTTCAGAGGTTTTACATATGAATATAGGAAATTATTATTTACACTCTGAGGTTGCATGCAAATTACCCATACAAAAATATGGATCAGGGGGATTACCATTAAGTGAAAATGTGCTAAAGCGTTACAATCCCAATTTGGAACTGCACGTTTTCTGAAGTGTGCCCTTTTCAAAATGAATGCAATCACAGAACATGTATTAAAATCCAATTCTGTCAAAGAAAGGGTGATAGAATATGATATGTTTGACAATCTGCAAAGCACAGATGGATCAGATTTAACAAAATCCATGCATCCCTAGTTACAATGTATTTCCTCCTTAGATAAATCTTATTAGATTTTTCAGATTTGCCAGACAATACTACAAAATCCTGTAAGATTTTATACAGCAAAGTATGAAAAACAGCAAGGCCACCAACAGATGTGACAGAGAAGTTCTCCCACGTGTTAAGTAGAAACGGGGCACATGGCAACAACTTGCATATAATATTAAAAATATGATAGTGCAGACAACACAGCATTCTCCTCTATTGTACATTTATGGGGCTGCTTGCATGATACAACTGTCCAGCATAAGTTTTTTGACCTATTTGAAGCTGCAATGCATGTGGGGTGAATACAGCTACCATTTATAATATGCAATCCATGCTCAGGGATTGTTGTGTCATGCAGAGTGTGGGTTGTGTGAGAGTTAAGCAACCCTCACCATAGCCATTCTCACCACGTTCTCATAGCATGACTCTCCCCAAGTGGAGATTCCATATGCAATCTGCTGGCTCACTGTGTGTGGGATAACCCATGAACCTGGCATGCGTCTTGAAGAGGAAAAGAAGCGATTCTGAAATATAGTGAATATAGTGCACGAGGGCTTGCTCCAGCCAGTGACAAATATATGCTATGTTAATTGCCGACCCATGGCTTGTGCCCTTCTTGAGAGTAAGTGCGTGCTGCTTGATCAGGCATGCGACCAGTGTGCACATGGAAGGGACTATTTCAAAAAGCAATTTCCTTCCCGGACATTGTGTTCTCTGAAAGTCCTCTGTCTCCTGCACCTGGAGATTAAAAAAAAAGAAGAAGAAATAAGTTTCCTTTAGCTGTGCACTCTTGTCTTGGATGTAGTGGTATTATGATATTTCATGGGTTAATTCCTGCAAAGCAGAAATGCTGATGCTGAAGCCTGATCAGGAGTAATATGCACTCTAATCCCATAGGAGTAAAAGGACTAGGTGTGGTTTCTCAGCTTTTCATGGAAAAGCCCTCCTTTAGCCATGCTCATGACATCACATGCACTATAAATTGAACCTCTGACATTAAAATCAGCCTCTGAAGCGTTATCCAGGTACAGCCAGGTTCAAATGTGGTGACACTTCCCAGTTCATCTCATCCACTCCAGGTTGCTTGGTTGGTTGGTTGGTTTCCTGTAGGAAGTAGCAGCACACAAACTTTCAGAGCAGCACCTCAGTAATGAGATGGGCTGGCCTTAGGGCCAAGTTTCATTTGATGTGGCACACCCATATCTTTAAGTGTGGCTCTACCAATCACATGCAGTGACTCAAAGTGTATAGGACATGTTTGGGTAGATGCCTGATCTCTTATCCTGTCACCTCTCCTTTAACAAACACGCTCCTTTCCCTCTGTAGTTCTTTTCCTATAACAACCTTCACCAACCTGGTGCCTTCTAGCTGTATTGAAGTCCCCTTATCTTCCAGTTACAAGGTCCCCATACCTGATGCCTCTAGCCAGAAAGTTGGCCCTGCACAGGTTGTCCTCTACATCTGGTAGGTGACAAGTTGGGAAAGGCTAACGTAGTGTAATACAGCTGGAGAGTACCAGGTTGAGGAAGGATCCAGGGCTTATGTTCTTTTCTTCAGAATACAATACAGTTCTGGAAAGGAGAACTATAGGGAGTTTTGGCTTCGATGGAGAAGGGAGACAATCCAGCTTCTCCTTCCTATATATCCTGTTTATGCTGTGATGGCATCCCACCTCTATGTTCTACACAGGGGGCAGTCAACCTACCTTTTCAGCCCCAAATCTTGCTGCATATCATTTAGCCCTTTGGGGGAATTTGCACTTGAATTTTAGCATGGATGACCTAGCACAGGGGTAAATTCCTTATATGACTTTCAGGAACTGACTATTAAAACTGGAAACAGAATTAATGACACTTAGTAATCTGAGATAATTATTTTATCTCACAAGATTTTAAGGACAGTCTTATTTAAGATAATGATGCTTTTCAGACTGCATACAGGTGCTATCGTTGATGTGAGGAAGGGAATAATGAAGAGTCTGAAGAGTAATTTTTTGTTTTAAAAATCACAAAGTCTCATTGAATTCTTTAAAACAGCAGTTGCTAAACATTCCTGAAATGGTCTTCTCTTTGCTAAATTGTTTCTAATCACCCAGCTCCATCCTGTCTGGCCACCTCGCAGTGGCATCCAGCTTCTTTTAATAGATTGGGAAGGGCATGCTGTTCAAGCAACAGCTGTGAGATGAGGCAGCAGCTGCTTTTTCTTACACATTCAGAAAGGTCACAGAAAAAGCTAATGTTGTACACTCAAGTGAAAAACACCCTTTCATAGCGCTGTGTTTGTCTGCCTTGATGTGACATGAATGCAAACTCAGACTCCCGATGCTACAGCGCTTGCTGCAAATGTGCAAGTCAACTGGAAATCTGGTTGATCCAACTCCACTCATTGGCACAGACTGAACTTTTAAGGGTCACCTGTTATTTAAACTATTACTTGGACTCAGCCAAGAATCATATATAAACTGTGTTACTGAATGAAACTGCTTTGGTTAAGAAACAACACTTAGCATACTGCATACCTTTCCCTTGTAACACTGAGTACAAGAGGTGATCAACAGCCCTAATTGATTGTCAGAAACCTGGCTCAGCTGGTCAGCAATGAGGAAAAGGGAATTTGTTTGGCTGCCGTCTGGAGGCTAAAATACAGCTATAGAGTATTTCTTTGCAAAGCAACCAACAAGAGTTTAAAGCATGAAGTCAAATCAATATCATAGAATAGACTACAATAAAATTAAAACAAAAGGATTAATTAGACTTTCACATCCATAATAATGTTGGCTCCAATATTAACTTTTCCCTAAATGCATGCCAGAACAATATGGCCTTAATTCATGCCTAAAAACCAAAGCTTCTCCAGAATGTTCCATGGAGAGAGACCTGTGACAGTGCGCAGATTATGCTGACCAAGCTAACATCAAGCAATGCTTTCACCTGGAAAATAGCTATGCCTGATACCTAAGCAGGCAGAATGCCCTGGACCAACCTATAGGTGGCCAACCTATGGCACACGTGCCACAGTGGACATGTGAGCCAAGTTGCCCCAGCATCACCCCAGCAGCCGAGCATTGGATAACAGGGCACATAGGGGCCATGTGCCTGCTCGGAAAGGAGTAGCGGTGCCAGGAGATGACGTCACAAGCTGCAACACATTAGCTGCGACTCGCCCGAGCTTTCACATGGCTGGTCAGTGCGCTGCCAGGGATATATATATTTGCTTGGACTGGCTGTTTTCAGGTTTTATTGCAGTGTTGGCACTTTGCGATAAATAAGTGAGTTTTGGGTTGCAATTTGGGCACTCGGTCACTAAAAGGTTCACCATCACTGGGTTAGGGTTAGAATAACGAGGTGTCCTGCCATGATTTTGATGGTTGGAATGTGTTTAGAATGGGCAGAAATGTTGAGCTGTGCAGAAAAAGCTATTCAAGGAAGGCTTTTGCAAAATCGCCCTCTTTTCAATGGTATCTTACCCATATATTAGAGTTAGGGTGTTGCACGAGGGTAGGGTTGGGGTTAGAAAAACAAGATGTCCTGCTAGCATTTTGATGGTTGGGATGTGTTTAGAATGGGCAGAAATGATGAGCTCTGCAGAAAAAGTTGCTCAAGGAAGGCTTTTTCAAGATCACATTATTTTCAATGGAACTTTCGCCCTCTATTAGGGTTAGGGGTGTGCACCAAGGTAGGGTTAGGGTTACAAAAATGAGGTGTCCTGGCATAATTTTGATGCTTGGAATATGTTTAGAATGGGCAGAAATGATGAGCAGTGCAGAAAAAGCTATTCAAAGGAAGGCTTTTTCAAAATTGCCCTCTTTTCAATTGAATTTTACCCCTATATTAGGGATAGGGGTGTCCACCAGGGTAGGGTTAGGGTTAGGAAGACGAGGTGTCCTGGCATGATTTTGATGGTTGGAATGTGTTTAGAATGGGCAGAAATGATGAGCTGTGCAGAAAAAGCTACTCAAGGAAGGCTTTTTCAAAATCGCCCCTTTTCAGTGGTACTTTAGCCCTATATTAGGGTTAGGGGTGTGCAGCAGGGTAGGGTTAGGGTTACAAAACTGAGGTGTCCTGGCATGATTTTGATGGTTGGAATGTGTTTAGAATGGGCAGAAATGATGAGCTGTGCAGAAAAAGCTCCTCAAGGAAGGCTTTTTAAAAATTGCCCTCTTTTCTATGGTATTTCACCCCTATATTAGGGTTAGGGGAGTGCGCCAGGATAGGGTTAGGCTAGTGCTGGTGAACCTAGAGCTCATGTGCCACAACGGGCATGCAGAACCCTCTTTGTCTGCATGTGAGCCAAGTCACCCCAGCATTGCCCCAGCAGCTGAACATCAGATAACAGCACACATAGGGGCCTCGAGTCACGTGCTGCAACTCATTAGCTGCGACTTATCTGAGCTTTCACATGGCCAGTCAGTTCACTGCCAAGGACATATATATATTTGCTTGGACTGGCTGTGAGTTGTTTTTTCTAAACTAAAACCTCAGTTTTCAGGTTTTATTGCAGCATTGGCACTTTGTGATAAATAAGTGGGTTTTGGGTTGCAGTTTGGGCACTCGGTCTCTTAAAGGTTTGCCATCCCTGCCCTAGACCAATAAGTTCTAAGGCTGAGTGCCATAAAGAAGCCAGAATTAAACTGTTGTTCTGATACAACTTCTGTTTGCTGATGATAATGCTAACAATACTCCTGCAACCATCAGCAATGATCTATTCTGCTTTAGTCTGTCCACCCAAAACAATATCTTTTCATCTCAATAGCCACACATCCCTTCCTGATATTAATGTCACACACACACAATCACTATTGCGCTTACTCTACAGTACCCTTTTAAGCTGCATCTGTCAAAACCGTAAGATGTTTTGTACCAGGATGACACAACTCTGGTACAAAATTGGTGATGACTCAAGGGGACAGTCATCAAGTTTAAATCCTTTTGTACTTGGTGCTTTTGGTCTGCACCACATTAATCCCAGTGAAGTTATGCATAGTTAAGGTTCCCTGCAATTTTTTCTTGCTATGCTAATTGATCTGCATCGGCCACTGATGGGGGGCAGATCACAGCAACACTCTCTGGATCTTTTTAAGCGGGACAGTTGAATCCCTAGCCTGCTGTTTCATGGATGGTGCCATTTCAAAGCAACATTGGTAGCTCTTGTTTGGCAAAATGTCTGATGGGTTTGAGGAAAGAAGGAGAAAGAAAGGCTGACAAATTTCTTAAGGGAAAATCCCATGGACAAGCAAAGCAGAGAGTGGTTGCCAAGCCCCTGTGGGGCTGGTGGGCTGCATGTAAGCAAATCAGCCACAGCAAGTACTGGCTTGCTGCAAAGAGGCAATGGATTTAAATTCAAAGTTCCGACCAACTCGCACTCCATGATATACATCCACTGTGTATCTGCTCTGCTCCAGGCAACGCTGGCGATGGCTAGAAAACATCGTTTGCAGGCCGAAGCAAGAACTGGCCTTGACAGTCGGTCTGACTACAGCCTAATCGAATATGTTTTCTGTTTCTTCCGAGAAAGACCCAAGAGTGCCTCAAGCAAATAATAATGTTGAGACCAAACATTCAGGTTGCTTTAATGAATTTCCCTTGGCAATGTTGTGAATGTGATTGTGATGGACCATGGAGCAGCCAGATCTAGCCTCTTATACCTGGTCTTGCTAAAAATAGAAATGACATTTTTGTGAAGGGCCTCCGGATCTTTCACTAAGTGAGCTGCTAGCCAGGCATTCCAAGGAAAATACACAAGAACAAGCCAACAGCAAGGACAACCTAATGCTTAACTGAAGTACCTGAAGAATGAGATAAACAGATCATCAGCTGCTACCACTTAATTTCTAAACCCACCAAGGCAACCTATGACCAGCTAATTGCTATGATTTCCCATTATGAGGGAATAGGTGAGATTCTCATCTTGTCTTTTTCTCTCCTACAGCTGGGATGACAGCAGTTCAGTTAGCAGTGGCCTCAGTGATACTTTGGATAACATCAGCACGGATGACCTGAACACCACATCATCCGTCAGCTCTTATTCCAATATAACTGCCTCTTCTAGAAAGAATGCATATGTCCATGTAGGTGCTATGCTTTTTCTCTTTTTCTAGCTGTGTATTGAGGCAAATGATTGGGGGTGGGGGGATTTCATTGCTTAACTTTCCTTAGCAAAACTGTACCCATGTCATTTTCTCCCCATTTGTATTTATTTATTCCCCAGTTTTGTTTGTCAGTCTTCATTTGCAATAACTGTAATCGCTGTAAGCTTCTCCTAATGCAAGTTATAGATATCATTATGCAAATCTTGTGATACAGAGATGGCATAAAATCATAATGAAACAATTGATTGAATCAACACAAACTGGTGCCACCTTCTGTGTTTATATCTTCATATACCAAAGAGGCAAACCTGTTTCCCAATCAAGGGCCTGTCGGGAGTCATCAACGGTGCTGGAGTTTAATGACACCATCCCATTTTCTATTGATCACAGCACGGAATTTGCAAGAATCCAAGGCTTAGTTCAGTATTTCATTTGGCAGTGGGTGGGTATTAAAGGCGCTGTGTTATGCTATTAGAGCATACAGCATTCCTCTTGTTAACTGCAACCAGTATTGTAAGGAGAGTAAATTGTAAAGACCACTTAGCTTCCATAAGTAATTGCTCCCTAAATTGGCCCATTTCGGTCATGCCAGTTACTGTGACCTAGACAGTTTTGATAAACATGTTGCAAATCTTGAATCTGCATGGTTGCTAGCCTGACAACTTGAACATATAACTCCAAGAAACTAAAAGGAAAAAGGAAGGCGCACTGAAGCTACCAAATTAAATGTTCATCTTTAAAAGCCAACAGAAGACGATCAACTTATGCTGAATATGTTAATGTAAATTATTCCTTGCACTATGAGGCAATCAGTATAAGCTATAGTTCAGGTAAGTGCTACCTTATATAAATGATAGCAATCATTTGCCAGTATTAGCAGCTGCTTATAGTTAGTGACTGCAGTGCAGAAGGCACATTCTGAGTATGATCAGCTCTGCCAGAAGCCCACCGCATGCATCCCAAGGTTTACCATAGCCTAAGTAGAGACATGGCTTCCTTTCTCCCACCGGATGTGAGCACAGGGACATGTGCAGTCAACAGGAGGCTATAGGAGATGGTAAATATATGTGCATCTTCATATTCTGACTTCACCTTGATACATGATTAAATCATGTGAGCAGACTTGGAGGCCTTCCTGCTAACAGTCTGTCATGCTGCCTGCACATGCACCTGTATGCACCTATAGATGGGGGAAAGGTGGGCACTATGCATGTTTGCATTGAGCCTGAATGGAGTGGATTGTTCTTCTGCACTGTGGATACCGACTCTTGGCTCAGCAAGCTTGAGGTTCCAGAAAGTCCAGAACTCTCAGAAGTGGACTTTCCTTCAACAACTAAGTGCATGCTGGAGCCCTCCCTGGCTCATGCTGGCCTCCATGCTTGTGTCTGACAGTACTTAGAGGTTTCCTCTGAGATGAAATGCTGAAATACTACACCAACTCCCAAGTAGTCATCGGTGGGCTTACGCTTGTTATTAGGATTCAAAATTCCATCCTAACTGGTTATTAATTCATTGTAACCTGCACTGGAGAATAAAGATAGCAACTTGGATAATAATCTTGGAATGTGATTTGGTATTCAGTGCTTTTGAGTTTTCTGCCATGTATGGGGGCCCTCATTTGGGAGCTTCTTAGGCAATGCTACTATGGAAATCCAAAAGGGTTGGGATCTGTAGGCTTCAATGAAACATTGCCTCTTTGGGGACTGTTGTTTTTAATTGCATTAACATTTGTCAATACATGTTGCTTCAAGTAAATACAGTTGAGATCTTTCCATGTGGATGCACCATCAGTAATCCTGTTTCTCTCGGAGAAACTGTTAGCATTTGGAACGAGACACTGTGCTCTCACACCACGATGAATGCACCAAAATCTTGTATAATGCTCATGATTTCAATTTCTCGCAGCTGAAGACTGATTCAGAGAAACGTTCAGTAACGGAGGGAGAGCCGTGGGGCAGCAGTGAAGAACTGAAGAAGCCAGAGGATGATTTGGAAGGTAACATTGACAGCAGTGGAAAATGGAAGGGCCATTCCTCTGGACTGCTGGAAGATGCTGACAAGAGTGGACAGAAAGCCTCCCTCCCTGTCTCTCAGACTGGCTCTTGGAGAAGGGGCATGACTGCGCAAGTGGGGGCAGCACCGTCGAGGAACAAAGCTGGAGCAAGTACTCTCAAGGCACCTGGTAGGAAAGGCATTCAGCAATGTTACTGTACAGCCATTTCTGCAAATTGCCCTAAGCCGTTGTGCTTTTTCTTAGAGCCTGTGAGTGGGTTGGGAGCAGTACCCGTATAGCAAGTTTGCTTTTAAGTGGAGAGAGCCTTCTGTAATATTCTAGGGAGTTAGAGCTATTGTGCAGGTAATGGTCATACCTGAGATTCATCTATTCTGTAATATTTTTTTAAAGCTGCATTCAGTCTCTTATAAGTAAAGTTAAACCTTTGTGAACAATTATTTTATAGCAGCATTGTGTACATGCATGTGTGGCATTCATACTGGTGAACCAAATGAAATTGAATAGGCATAATTTATTTCTTTCAATGGCACATTTGAAACAACCCTAAAATTATTCCAGTGCTATACTGCTGAGATGTTTTCCACAGCATTTGTTAGTATCCACAAGGTAAACTGAAATAGCCGGGTAAATGCAAGGCACTATTATCAAGACACCTTTTCCACTGCAAATGTTTAATGCAGGTTGGATTTTTTGAAAAAGAATTTGCAACAATGGATTCCCATCTGTGTTGTGCTGAATATAATATACTGCAATATTCTTGTTTCTAAAAGGAACAGTCTTGAGTTATAAGTATTTCCTTTTACAATCAATAGGAAACAAATAAAGGGTTCCATCTTATTAAAGCTGCATTACAACATTAAAGAAAGCAGTGAAGGACATGCTCAGAATTCATGTCAGATGCTCCATTCATATAAATTCAGAGCTATGTTCTGTCCCATCTAAAAAAAGCTTGAAAACTAATATTTAAATACGTATTTTGTACATTTGCTTTCCTTAAGGTACAATTCAGTGTACATTTAGACTGAGAAGCAGCATTTTTCTGTCTATCTTTGCATAGGATTGCATCCAGCATATATTTTATTTGAAAGTACATATCATCTGTATAATCTAAAATGCACATTTTAATACACATTTTGGTGCATTTTTTGAGCTGAGGATACAACGCTAAGAAACGTGGGAAATCCTTTGAATAGGATGTATTCCAATATATCTGTGAGCCTTGGAGGTGTGAATCAGTTCAAGTAGTTCTAAATCAGGTGTGGACAGAAAAAAAATTCTTGAGCATCCTGAATAAAGATTTAATGAGGTGGACAATAGTACTAAGTGCAAATGAAGTGCTGCCAAGGACAACTGCTAATGATTTAAGAGTAAAGAGAGCCTTATTAGCTTTCTGGCAGTTCTTTTCTTCTGAGGTGCACTCAGTTCCACCTAAAGTGGAATCCAGGAAGGAAATGCATTCCACAGATTCTGGCTTATGCTTGATGTGCTTTAATCATTTTAACACTGCCTTAATTCAGTGCAATTGCAGTATGAATGAAGCATGCAAACATGTCATGTGATTCATGGGAAACATGGCAAAGCACATAGTGAAATCCAGGGAATCAACTGGATTTTCCAAGCAAATGGTGGCCACCAGAAATGGAAGTATATCTCATGTTGAAATTTTGAATGGGGGTGTTTTACAAGAAATTGCAGTAGTGTCAAATGGTCCATTACTCTCTTATGAAAATAGGTTTTTGATTTTTAGAATGTTTATCTACATACATAAGTACCTGAAAATCTGTTGGTGGAAGCATGGATTGTTACCCAAGAATTCCCACCTGTACTTTTTGTTAGGAAAAACAGATGATGCAAAGGCTTCAGAAAAAGGGAAGACTCCCCTCAAAGGAGCTTCTATCCAGCGTTCTCCTTCAGATGCAGGGAAGAGCAGCGGAGATGAAGGGAAAAAGCCACCCTCGGGCATTGGCAGATCAACAGCAACAGGTTCCTTTGGGTTCAAGAAAGCTGGGGTTGGCTCCTCAACAATCATCACTCCAAGCGGTGCAACTATAACAAGTGGCTCAGCAACCTTGGGCAAGATGCCCAAGTCTGTCGCTATTGGTGGAAAGTCAAACGCAGGGAGGAAAACCAGCCTAGACGGTTCGCAGAATCAAGACGATGGCATATTGCACGTGAGCTCGAAGACCACCCTGCAGTACCGGAGTCTGCCACGTCCTTCCAAGTCAAGCACCAGTGGGATTCCAGGCAGAGGTGGACACAGGTCCAGCACCAGCAGCATTGACTCCAATGTCAGCAGCAAATCTGCAGGAGCAGCGGCCACCAACAAGCTGAGGGAGCCTACAAAGATTGGCTCGGGGCGCTCCAGCCCTGTTACCATTAACCAGACAGACAAAGAAAAGGAGAAGGTGGCTGTGTCTGATTCTGAAAGCGTTTCATTGTCCAGCTCTCCAAAGTCAAGCCCAACCTCAGCTAGCGCCTGTGGAACGCCAGGCCTCAGGCAACCAGGTTCAAAGTACCCTGACATTGCCTCACCCACATTTAGAAGGTAAGGTGTTCTTTGTCAAATGCTGCGTTACATTCACTCCACTTCCCACAGTGTTGAGGGGTCAAACCCAGCGTTCGCCTTTGGTTTCCTTCGACACGAGAACACTAGAGGCTTCTGGCAGTTGGCCACTGTTAAGTTGCTTTATGAAGGAACAAGTTGGGTGTAAGCACAGCTTCAAGACTTGAATGGCAACATCCACTGCCTCATGTCAGATCTCCAGAAAGAGGTAGCCAGCGCTCCTAAAGTTTTCTACAACTTACAGGACTCTGGATTTAGGGCTTTGCCTCTTTGTGTTGCTTTCCAGAAGAATGCCAGTCACATGTTGCCTTAGGTGGGAAGCTTGAAGTCATCCAGATGTCATTGTAGTCCTCAGTCTCAACCTTGTGGTTCTCTGCTTGAATGAAACATCCATTTCATTCATACATGGTTCATCATATGTACAAGACAGTGGTTTGGATGTAGGCGTACACTTACACTCACTTGACGCATTGCAGAAAAATGCAACGTGTACCAGGAGACTCTCACATGTCCACCTGCACCTGTATCCTCCCCTGCAGCTTTGAGTGATAGGGAACATCTCCTGTGCTTGAAAGCAGATTCGGATTTTTCAAACTAGTCAGAAAATAGTCTTTCCATCCCTCCCCCTAAATAATTTTTGAGTTTATTTAGGGAGAAGGATGGAAAAACTACTTTCTATTAGAATCCCTCTAGCATCGTCCACTGCCTTCCCTTTCTCTTCTCTGTAGCAGTTTTTCTGCCTGTCATGTCCCCTTCCTTTCCACCTTCTGTCAGGGAACCATGACAACAGCAGCATCCCAGGCACAAGCAAGCAGTCAGTTTAGAAAAAGGAAGGTACCTATCATGTACCTATCAGTGTCAAAATACCTATCATGGAATCAGGAGTCTAGAGAATGTGATTGGCTAGGTTTTCTTGTCCCTGGAATATTGACATCCTGGTGTACAGAGTACATTGAAGGAGGGGGAGAAGAAACTTGATGGTCCTTCCCCAAAGCCCATTTGTTTGGAGGAAGATAGGAGAGTTAATATATGCCCAGATTCTAATTTGGTGGACTTATTTCATTGGGAGAGGATTTCCTATCTGGGAAGGTTTAGATTAGAAAGGTCCCCAGTTCTGAATTTGCTCCCATCTTTATGTATTTCTGTCTGTCTCAACCAAAATGTGCCTTTTTTCATATATCAGCATGGATTAAAAGGATTCACACACACACACAGACACACACACACCTTTTCAAGCCAAAAGCTTCTCACACAGCTTAAAAACAATGCATGTGTATTTAAAACTGAAACTGGTAAAATATTGACTGGCATCCATTTCCATTCAGAGCATCTAGAGCAGTGTGGCGAACCTATGGCATGCATGCCACAGCGGGCATGCAGAGCCCTCTCTGTCGGCATGCGAGCCAGATCGCCCCAGCATCGCCCCAGCAGCCGAGCATCAGATATCAGCACATGTAGGGGCATGCCCATGCTCGGAAAGGAGTAGCAGCGCCAGGCAATGACATCACAAGCCACAACTCATTAGCCGTGAATCATCCAGGTTTTCGCATGGCCGGTCAGTGTGCTGCCAAGGATGGACAGACAGACAGACAGACAGACAGATAGAAATATAGATAGATAGAGGCTTGGACAGGGATTTCAAAATCTCCCTCTTTTCTATGGTATTTTACCCCTATATTAGAGTTAGGGGAGTGCACCAGGGTAGGGTTAGGGCAACGGTGGTGAACCTATGGCACGCGTGCCACAGTGGGCAAGCAGAGCTCTCCCTGTCAGCATGTGAGCCAAGTCGCCCCAGCATCGCCCCAGCAGCTGAGCATCAGATAGCAGCGCACATAGGGGCATGCGCATACTCAGAAAGGAGTAGCAGCACCGGGCAATGATGTCATGAGCCATGGCTCATTAGCTGCGACTTGTCTGAGCGTTCACATGGGCAGTTAGTGAGCTGCCAAGGAGATAGATATATTTGCTTGGAGTGGCTGGGAGTTGTTGTTTTTTTTAAACTATAACCTCAGTTTTCAAGTTTTATTGCAGTTTTGGCACTTTGCAGAAAATAAATGGGTTTTGGGTTGCAATTTGGGCAGTCTCTAAAAGGTTCATCATCACTGATCTGGAGTATCCAAGTCTTTCTCTCCTATGATGCTAGAACCCAAGATCACAAACTGGAGGTGGATGCTTAAGATTGTAGACAGATGAAAGAAAGTATTCCTTAACACTGTGCTTAGTTAAACTATGGAATAGGCACCAGCTTAGCAGTTTTAAAAAGAATTCATGGAGAATACAACTGACTAGGCATGAAAGCTATATTTCCTCCTTCCGTATTGGTATGTCTCTGAGTGCCAGTGCTGAGAACATGAGCAGGAGCTGCTTGGTTATTGTGGGAACAGAACTTTAGGATAGGTTGGCTTTGGCAATGTTCAGCACATCTCTTCTTATATTCTTACATTATTAAGACCTGGTTAAAAGCAGAGAGGGAGTCAGGCACATCTTGTCAATGAGTGTTCACTGCTGTTGATCCACTTTCTCTTGGAAGAGCGAGAGCTTTCTCTGGATGCCAGCGATTATGTGGAACTATCATTCACTTATATGTGTCAGGATCTGCCGGGAGAAGTTGATTGCAAGGGAACTGCAAGGGAGAGAAAATTAATCCTAAGCAATGGAGTAGAAGATAGTATGATGCTCTATCTTAGAGAATTTAATACTTCATTTATTTGGATTTCTCAAACGGATGATTTAGTTCTTGCACTCAGAGGCCTTCAAGTAGGCAGCTGACAAAACAATCTGGCTCAGAAGTGAAAAAACAGCCCCCATGTCTCTGCAATTCTGTGGCATTTAAACTGATGTGATTTGCTTGTTAAGCTATCAAACCATTTGGAAATGTGCTGCTTATGTATGCACTCAGTTTCAGCCCACAGCACCATTCTGTGCATATAGCCCAGTGTAGAGATTGTGAGCACTGCCTCTCAGCTGTTCACAGGGGAGAAAAAAGCAGGGAAAGACTAAATTCAGTCACAACAGCTGATGGAAGCCATTTTGGGAGCCTAAGAGGGGCTACACCAGCATAACTGGGGATTGAGGGGTTTTATGCAGAGCAACTGTTTGCATTAGCAGTTCCCCATCCAGCCAGGAATGCACACCTGGAAGCCTCCTTCCACATGCTGTTGGCAGGCCCCTAGTCAAACCGGGAGAGTATGATTTTTCAAGATAGTGGGAAAGGCATATATGACAGAAGTTGGTATCTCTAAACTGAACTGAATCGCCTCCTAATGAAGGACTACTGAGGAATAGGAAAAACATTATATTGATTGGAAAAATTCTGGTATTATAGCAATATTTTTAGTGAAAGACGCAAACACCAAGGAAATAAGGATTAATGCAGCATTTTGGTTTCTTCTATTGGCATCATTTAGTCAGCAATATTTCCTCATCTTAGCAGCTTTGCAAGATGCATCATAACCAGGCTTAAATCCTTAGAAGCACATAAGGCAATTGTTTTATCTAAATCAAGTCAATGCTGCCCTCTTGTGGCCAATTTAGCCCCCAACGCAATATTTTAGCTTTAGTGTAGCTTATAATTTACTGAAACTACTTGTTACACTGATTTCATCCCCATGCAAACGCTTTGCATTTTGTGTGTTGTGCTGTGTTTTTGTATTGTGTCATGAATTCAGAACATCCTTTCCACAGGGATTCCATTACTAAGTCTTTAGAAACAGAAAGATTGAAACCTTGCAAAAACTTTTGTAAAGAAAAATATTTCCAAAATAATGAACATATTTTCCTGCTCCCATGTGTGTGTGTATTCACATCTACATATGTAAAGAAATTAATAAATTCTTCATATATTAGACTATTATATGAAAATCAAAATTCAATCATGCTGTGATGATATACAAAAACAGGCTTAATGTGAAATTCTATGCGTGTTTAAACAGAGAAAAGACATGACTTCTATTATGTATCCTTTTCTCCATCTAAGCATGCATAGGATCACACCCTTAATAAACTGTATCTTATGAACTAATTGCTAGATTAGTGTGAACGGTTCATCTTTTTTATGCACTTGCAGAATCTAGAATGGTTGTGCTTTTAATCTTTGCAGGATGGTCTGTACAAGACACAAATGCTGAATGAATGCTTCTGAACTGTGCAATGAGTACATCCGAATAATGCAGGGCTTCCCTAGATTGGATTGTTAATGTTGATTCTCTTTGTTTCTAGACTTTCAGGATATTGTCTGCAAAGTTCTGGCTTCTAACATCTGCATTTGTTTGTTTGCTTGCTTGTAGGTTGTTTGGTGCTAAAGCAAGTAGCAAAGCTGCCCCTGCACCAAATACAGAAGGTACGAAATCCACAGCTGCAATGCCAAGCCCTAGTACCACATTAGCCCGGCAAGGCAGTCTGGAATCTCCGTCTTCAGGTACAGGTAGCATGGGCAGTGCAGGTGGGCAGAGTGGCAGCAGTAGCCCCCTCTTCAGCAAACCCTCGGACTTAAATGCCGACGTTGTCAGCTTAAGTCACTCCTTGGCTTCTAGCCCAGCGTCAGCCCACTCGTTCACATCAGGTGGTCTCGTGTGGGCTGCCAACCTGAGTAGTTCCTCTGCTGGCAGTAAGGACACTCCGAGTTACCAGTCCATGACTAGCCTCCACACGAGCTCTGAGTCCATTGACCTTCCTCTCAGCCATCACGGCTCCCTCTCTGGATTGACCACAAGCACTCAAGAGGTTCAGAGCCTGCTCATGAGAACGGGAAGTGTGAGATCGACGCTTTCAGAAAGGTGAGTTGATGGCAGAGAGAGCTTTCTCTACCATGTTCATAAGTGAGGCAAAAGAAATGGATCCAGTCAAAAGAATGTCCCTTAAATAGCTTAAAGAAAGCATCTCTTTAAGGGAAATCAGCATTGCAAACAGGTAGAGGAGGACTGATAAAACATCTGAATGTGCATTTCGTCCATGGACTTCCTGTGCAGTTAATTCCACCAAGGTTTCTTGCCTCTTCAGAAACTTGCAAGCCTATTTGACGAGACACCAGGAAAGCACAAATGTGTGCATAGCATGCGCACCCATGCACAGTAACACAACTCCTTCAATACTTGGAAAACAAATGTCTGCGCACAGCTGAGTAAAGATTGATGCTGCTCGAAAGGGTTTATCTAGAAAGTCATTTGAAAATGAATTCACAAGATCATAAATTAATCGTATTCCTGTTTTTGAAAATCGTTTACATTTATACTAAAGAACCTCATCAAGACAGTTAAAAACATTTAGTGTGCAGTCCTATTAGCTTTGTAACTGTTGCTTTTAAGGCTCCGAACTTGGAGATTTGTGAGCATCCAATGCAAGGCACAAGGCATGGGGGTGACAATCTCAGCTATTGCTGCACCTCATGCCCTGCAGTTCATGTGGGAAACTATCTGGGGCCATCAGCTTTCCTCCTCTGAGACCTCTGAGTTGTAACAGGAGGAGTGGGGGGGGGGGGGGGAAGCTGGCTTAGTTCTTTCCACAGTGGCTGTGATGGAGCAGGGCGGGGTCTCATACTCAGACAAATTCTATGGCGCCATCCTATGCTGAAGACCATAGGATCACACCTTTAGGAAGCAGCATGCTAACACTAAATAGGCTAAATAACACCAAAAGCTTGAACTGCGTAGGAAAGACTATGACATGCATGCCTTCTCAAACCTGGAAAATGAAGACATTTTGAGTATATCTGAGTATAATCCAGCTGCCGTAACTCTGCGTAGAGGATATAATATGGCATTTAAAGCATGAATGTTTAGACAAAAAAACTGAGTGATCACTTGTGATCTTGTCTTTGCACTAAGGTTGGTCTGTATTGTTATTCACAAGTTCTGCAGATCCACGGGTGAGAGATTGTGGCTTATACGCTGCCACCTAGTGGCTGTCTTCAGGCATTGCTTTTCCTAAGCAATTGTGCTCATGCAGGCTGGTGGCTGTTTCTTTTCTGCATGTACATATATATGAGCATATTATGTTTCACCCTCACAAAGTCTGTGTTCACATGACATGACAGCCCCTCAAGCTGCACTCCATTTTGCAAATGGCAGTCACATGTGGGTTAAGTAACCCCAGTAGGCTGTCATGGATAGTAGCTTCTGTATCTGTTTTATATGTTACCCTCAAGACCTCTACATCTCTGTACTTTAAAAATGCATATTTGTCTTGATAATGTAAATTTGAAATAGCAATCAAGTTTACTTAACCTTAAAAGTCTTCAGATGCCAACATGGATTTGAGTTCCAGCTTTGATGGGAAATGTTTAGAGCAGTGTTTGCAGATAGATTTTTGTTATTTTTGCGTGCATAAATATGCATGGAACTACATGGGTGAAGCAGGCAGCATAAAGCATTAAAGTCTATGCAGGCAGCATAAAGGTTCTAAATAAAGACAGGTCCTCAGAAAACCCTAGCAAATATAGGCCAGTCCGCTAAATCAGTCCTGTCATAGCATCTTCCAAGTCAGACCACTCAGTCCTTCTGCTCCTGATTGGTGCCCTTTCCAGGTACAGAAAGGTAACAGTCAAAAGAGTCAGAACTTCTCCTGCTCATAGAAAATCACCTCTTTAATTTTTTTGCAGTCATTACATTGAGGGAAATTAAGCTGTACACACCTTCTTTTGCCTGGGTAGTGTCATTTACTATCTTAAAGCAGATAGCCCATATAAAACCAGCCTTTATACAAGCCAAAGTTATGGCCAGACTCTTTCCTCTCTAGTATTTACGCCAAAAGTATTACTGCTACTATATTGCACTGATATCCTGCATTTTTTAACTCTTGCAAATAACCCAAGGAGGCTTACATAGTCCTTCTCCACTCCATTTTAACCTCACAACAACAACCCTGTGAGATAGGTTAGGCTGAGAATGGGTGACTGGTCCAAAGTCGCCCAGTGGATAACCTAAACTCTAACTTCCATGCCACACTGCCTCTCATTCTTCATTTTCTCATGCGCCCAAGAATAGCTGTTATTCTTTACTAGTTGGCCCTCATTTTCATTAGTGGGTGTTTTATCAGGTGATACAAATGTGACCTTCCATTTCCATGTCCAACATATTCAGTAGTCTACACGTTAATTCTCGAAAGCCACGGCATCATGGCAGTGGCGTTGACAGATGAGTTCTGAAGTTTCTAAAGGGATATGATGGAGCCAGGCATAGGCACGCATCTGCTGTCCATCTACTTTTGTTTTTTTGTCTTATCTTCACTCACAAACAAAATACAACATTAGCCAATCTCAGGCACGTTACCTGTGAAAACAGGGCTGGAAAGCTGCCCTGTGGAATAACCATGCCAATAACCAATGAGGAGCCCATTCAAGGGAAGGGGTGAATCCTTGAATTCCATCCATTTAGGTCGCCATCCTATCAATTATGTCCTTGCTGCTCAGAAGCCTCTGCATTTGGACACTTCTGAACTTCTTATGCTCTGCCAGGCTGAAGCCAGCAGGGTGAGGAGCCATAGTGCTGATCTTTGCTTCCCCATCTTCCATCTTTCCTGGTGGACCATCAGACCATCTAGCAAGGGAAATTTGAAAAGAGCAAAGGAGGCTGAAGGGAGCCTCAGATAACTCATGTCCCACCAACCAGAACATGCCCTTTCCTTCCTTTCCAAGGTCAGTTTTCTGAGAGGGTGGCTGGCATGATTCTTTCCATATCAGCTACAAGGAGATGGAGAAGAGGGTCAGGGTCTCTGAGTGATGCTTCTTGAATAGCAGAGCTAATTTTAGACGTTATCACATAGGACCTGAAGTAAATGTGTGCTGTGCCATGCCTCCCTATGGCCTGGAAAGGCTTGTCGATGGTGAACCCAGTATAGGAAATGTGGACAGTTTCTCCCAATCACACTGCTCCCTGATTTGCCATTAATCTGACTGAGTTGGGAGTACCCTTCATCTTCACAGCTCTGAACTCCGTAAGCAACGTCAAGGGAAGGCACTGCAGGGGAACTGGGGAGGAAAATGTTTCTCATTAGGGTTTCAGAAAGCAGCCGGTGGGTTTACTTTATTCATGAGCTAAAGGGACAGGATTTTTAGGAGGTAAAGAAGGCTAACTATGCAAAATGCACTGCAGGAATGCGTTGATCAGGGCATTACAGCTACATGACTGGAGGCTTACGTTAGATTATCTTGGTTTCAGCCCCACCTGTTGGTGAGGCTCCCTCCCCACTTCTTTCCTTGAGTGTTGCATGGGGAGGGGACTCTTCCTGGACTCTTCTTATGTCCAGCTGTCACTTCGTACACAGCTTCCTATTCAAGACAGAAGGCCGCTTTATTATCATTCATCACACTGCCCTGTGGTCCACTCTATCTTTAAGGCATGGGGTATAGAGCAGCATTTCTCTGTTGCAGCTTCCCTCACCACGGACCACTTTCTGCTATCATTGCATACCTGGAAAACCAAAGCTGAGACTGGGGAAAAGCCCCAGAAATCCAGTAGGTTCAATTCCTGACACAGAGCTTGTAGTTCTAGACCAGTCTGGTGTCCTCTGGTTGTTTTGGACAATAACAGTGCCCAGCATTTCTGACCAGGCAGATGGGAATTGAAGTCTCAACCATCTGGAGAGCATCAGGTTGGGGAAGGTTATTCCAGCAATCCTTTCACAACCAAGCCCTGGGATTAGGAGTCAAGGTGCTCATTCAGTTGTTTCAAGTGAAGCTTTTGGATCCACATCCAATATACTCTTGTGAACAAGGTTGTTCTAGATGTTTCATGGTGTTTGTGTGGATATTTGAGATCATGGAGAACACAAAGGAAAACACTTCAATAAAGAGCCAGGCTTCGCATGTCTTGAGATCAGGCCATCCAAGAGAAGAAAGTTAGGCCATTGGACTGAATTCAGGACCCAAATTCATATTTTATCTGCCAGATTATACTGAGTCCTTGTGTTGTTGTTGTTAGTCGCAAAGTTGTGACCCATCTCGACCCCATGGACAACATTCCTCCAGGCCTTCCTGTCCTCCACCATCCCCTGGAGTCCACTTAAGCTCATGCCGAGTGCTTCAGTGACTCCATCTAGCCACCTCATTCTCTGCCGCCCCCTTCTTCTTTTGCCATCTATTGTTCCCAGCATCAGGCTCTTCTCCAGGGAGTCCTTCCTTCTCATTAGGTGGCCAAAGTATTTGAGTTTCATCTTCAATATCTGGCCTTCTAAAGAGCAGTCCTTGGAATTTAGTAAGTTGTTTATCTTATGGGAACTGCTAGAAAGCTTATCATGTTAAGCTTGTGAGTTCCTTCTGAATAATGCATAGATTAAAATGGATATATGGTTAATGCTGCTTTCCATGAACTGTGCAGCGACATCCACATGTTGGCATGAACATTTGCAAAATTGACACATCCCATTTTCCTGGATCACACGATTCATGGCTTTTAGCCTAGGCCTCTGTGCAGAGAATCAGCAACACATGCAAGACAGCTGGCCCAGGAAGAGGATGGAAGCCTTAAGCTCGCTTTCTAGCAAGCCTTCCATATGCTTTGGAATGGGGCCTTTGAACAGTGTGAATGAGGATATATATCTTAGAACTCAGTAAATATGTGATTCCTATATTGTCATTTCTATCATCCCATTCTTTCTGGAGCATCTTATTTAATGCATATCAGAAAAAAATGAATGGGTTGCAATTTGTGCTTTTCTTTAGAATCAAGATCCCACCCTCAACCAAAACATTTCAGAAGCCTGCATTTTTCCAACAGCTCTTTCATCACAGAAGAGTGCAAAAGCATTTGCTGTGAACCTGCCAGAGAATGAGGGAAATGGGTCCGTAATACCAAGATGCCTGGGCTGACATTTCTAATTATCATTAATTACTAATTATTACTAATTGAATTATTATTCAGTAATTGCATCAGGATACGGTTAGGAATGTATACCCCAAAGCATATTGCTTTGAAAATAATGCAGTAGGCTTTCAGTGGGTTATGCACTCAAAATGTGCATTTCTACATTTCGTGAGAACACTTAGAACGGCACAATCTGAACTGGGTAAGGGTGAGAATAAGCCTGTGGACCACTGGTGGAGGATGAAGCCGCCACCATATTGCCACTCAGGGCTTCATTCGCCCTATGTGACGTCATCAATTCAAGTTGGTTGTGTGATATTCTGGTGCCATCTTGCTCAAGATATGACCCCTGATTGGCTGGCATCTTACAGAAGAACGAAGAAGCCCTACAAAGAAGCAGTACATCAGGACTACTAACTAGCAATGAAACTCATGGGTGGGAGTTTTTCAAGGGGCTTTTCCTGCATTATAATTCGATAGTTCAGAGAAAAATAGTGAAAATTGAAAAAAGGGGAGTCCCCTTCCTTGTTCTGTCATTTGGAAACAAACAGTATCTAAGTATGGCTGAGTATAAACTAAGTTTAAAATTTGTAAAGAGACAAGAAAGTAAAAAAACAACCCCCCCAAAAAAACTGCTAGAGTGCTATGGAAAGTCATTTTCATTGACAGGTCCTGTATGGCATAAGGGCAAATGAATTTGAGTGCCTAAGGAAAGAAATTGCTCTTTAATTCCATTGGAATTAAATATCAGTGGAGCATAATGCTCACGACTAACTCATACCATTGATTTAAAGGGAACAGGTTTTAGACAAGTTTTCTTTAGACAAGTTTTCCTTAGACATTGCTTCAGTTTTGATACAGTTACATTCTAAAATATTGGCCTTTTCATTCCATATTAATATTTTAGGATAGCTGTAACACTCAAGTCAAGGCCAATGTGTTCTGCAGATTTGAATGAATTTCTCACTTAACCTTAGAAATGTCATTTACCTTACGGCAGACCTGGACAGGAGAGAAGTGATTATGAGAGTCAACCAGACTATCACTAGAAACAAAAATCTGCTAAGCAGCCTAACCTTCAGTTCCTCAGGAGCTTTCCGAATGATATAAAAGACCAAATTCCATAAGGTTAGGAATAGAAATATATTAAGAAAAGTATTGAGTGAATATATCGTTTCATGGATAACAAGGACAATTTTGCTTTGTGTAGCTCACTCATGAATTTTCATTTTCACATAAAAGGTACATTAAAGTAACTCCAAATGACCTTTTGTGATAAAAAAAACCTTTTTTTAGAATTTATAACTCTGAAACTTTCTGTTTACTCTGTGTCCTTAGGGGTTTTCTTTGTTTTAACAGCATGCAGCTTGACAGAAATACACTACCCAAAAAGGGATTAAGGTATATAATGTTTTATTCAGCATGACTGCTGTTTCTCTGTTGTTCTGTAACTTTTTTTCAATAATAATTCATCCTTTTATTGTCGCCTCTATCTTGTTTATCAAACAACTAATAGAACTTCAGTTTATTCTAAGAAATTTCAGTCTTAAAGAATTCAATCTTTCCTTTCATTCTGGCAGTATGAAAAAAATTAAAATCTGTTGTAAATTATGCACCACCCTCAGTAATCATGAAATAATATTTTTACGCACACACACCTATATTTGTAAATTTATATTACTTTTTTTAAAATCCCAAAAAATGACTTAGGTGTTTTCCTGGAACCTCTGAATTTGCTTCAGATTTTGCTTCAAGTGGAGCCCAGTGGCAGAGAAATTTTGCTATTCTTGCTAAGATACCTCCACTATCTCCTCAGATTCCTCAGATATTTCACCTCTGAGAACTCTCAAATACATTTCAAATGTCATTTTCCAATTACTGCTTTTGCTGACTGCCTTTTCAGCACCTTCTTCTGCTTCTACAGGCTAATTCCCTAAAAACTCCCTTCTTAGTGCCAAACTAAATGTTCAAATCAGACATACTGTACATTTATGTAAGAGTTTTCTTCCCTAACCCATTGTGTAACTGTGCACAGTCCCAAATAGATTAGGATTATGGCACTCTAGGAGTGGGGGAAAATTCTCCACTCACCCATCCTCCCACCAAATTCTACCCATCCACTAAATGCTTTTTTCCCTTAGTAATCCCCCCCCCCCCATGAGATTAAAATTGGAATTGATGGGCTGTTCAATTCCACAGGAAGTTTTTATGGTATAAAAAAGAAGAAAGAAAGGAGCAGTGGGAGAGAACAGGTGACAAAGGCAGAAAACATCATCTGCCCCCATCCTTCCTGCAAATTCTCCTCACGGACCCTTGGAGAGCTAGGACCGCCAGCCGGTTTTCTAGCTCTATCACCACTGATACTTAGGCTCAGGAAAGAGAGAAGGCTGCACTCCAATTGCCACATATTTGGGTTGCTGTTCTTCTGAAGCTGAAAATTAAAGTTGGTTTTCCAGGAGGCTGGGAAATAAAAACGTGAGGAACTGGTCCCAGCTTCCCTTAGCTGACTGCTCCTCAAAAAGAATTCACTGTGTTGAATCCATCTTGGCTGTACTGCAGTTGGCAGAGCACCGCGATGTGACTCTTGAAATCAGAAGCTGAAGATGGTGTTTTTGCAGTCAGCAGTTCTGTTCTTTCCTTTCCAGCCTGTTGAATTAGAGACATCACCATAAGAGCCATTGATGGAAAATAAATATAGACAACCAACTCCCATATGGAGGATTTATCTCAAAAGCGTATCCTGCTCCAGAGCCCGCATGTCCCTGGCTATGAGTCTCCGTAAACACAAACAAACAAAAAGAGCCCCATGTGCTAACTTTGGCAGCATTCAGGTATTGAAACTTGCAGCAGACTCTTCAATATAAATATATATCAATAAACAGATATACTTCATGTTTAAAAACAGCAAGCAAGTGCCAAATAATTGCAGTACAATATTGTGACAAAATATAAAACATTGTGTCTGTTGTGACTGTGCGTGTGTGCCTGTGTGTGTATGTGTTGCTCAAGCTGCTGTAGTAGGCTTGAACTCTACATACTGAGTAATCCCCACCAAGCTCAGACGGGCAAATAAGTGCAGCCTCAGAGAACTTAGATGCTTACAAATGTCCAGGGAAGAGCATCGCTCCCTCCCTGCACCTCCCCTTCTGCAATTTGGCTAGATGGCCATTTTTGGCCACCTAGCTGAAACCTTTCCAAATGGAAAGGAAATGGATGGTGTTGGAGCACCATCGGGATACTCAGCATCTTCATGGCCCAGTAGCTTCCTCTCCCTAGCCCCATCCACATCCTTTACCCTTCCCTAAGATCAGTTTTCTGTCCTTGACTGCAGTGTAAGAAGGGGTGATGGTGCACAGGTCTCCAGCTCCAAGGTCACAGTTTTGTTTCCAGCCTTGCACCTAGAAATCTGAAATTTCCTATGGCCTCCTAGATGCTATCTAGGGGTCATAGGATTTTTCTGCATTATCTTATCAGGAAGAAATATGTCAGGATACGATCCTGATGTTAATATTCTTTACTAAACAAATCAAATGCCCCAAACTCCAAATCAAAACCAATGACCCTGTCCCATGTGCCGAATGAAGAGTTTTTCCAAAGTGCTGCAGCCCAGCAATTTAGTCCTGTAGTTGCACCGATGTAGGATTTCCATTGTTGCAACAAAGGGAAAGATCCTTGGGTGTTCAAGGCGCAGCCGCTACAATAGTTCGGAATGGTCATCTTCTGTGTATGTATGGATTTTAAAAAATGCCCCAGATTTTAAAACCACAATGAGGCTACACATGTTTTTAGGTCTGCAAGAAATTCGGCTCAATGAAGCCTGACTGCACATTGACACAGAAAATGCGGGCTGAGATGAAACCTGAACTGCCTGAAATGCCTGCACATGCTAACTCACCATCTTAATCCATTCAAGAATTTGCTTTTCTAAGTCCCTGCCACAGAGTCTGGCCAGTGGGCTCTAGCAAACGCTGCAGTTTGATTTTTGTATTTGGCAGCCACACCAAAAAGTCAGTGGGAGATTTGCTTTCTGAGGCTTTTGTTCCCGCAAACACCTTTCTATACAAGTGAGTATTCATTTTTTTCTCCCTCAAATCTATCCATTTGGGGCTAGCACAGAATAACGACAACCTTTTTGATAGACGAACACTGCATTTTGTCCCCTCAGATGCCACTAACAAATTAAAGTAATTTCTTTTACAGCGGCTGCTCTGCTCCTGTTGCTTTCAGCTTATGCGTAGCCTCTGCCCCTGTGGCAGATCTCATGCCGGAATTCTTCATTTGTCTGTCCTCACTACCAGTCGATCATTCCTCAGCTCTGTCGCTATGCTTGAAATTCAATCTTTGCTTTCCCCCATGTGCTAGAGTTTTCCAACCTGTCCTTAACAGCTTAGCAAGTTTTCCATGTGTGCTTTCCCATCGCATACAAATCGTTGTTAATTGTTTGTCTGTCCATTCCATGACTGATGTGAAGAATCTGAGTTTTTGTTCAAAATCTGTCAAATGAACTTTGTAATTGCGTGTACTTGATACCAACCATTGTGCAATGAGCCATTATTTATATGTTGTCTCTGGAAATTTAAAGTGTACCAGTGTTGGTGTTTTTCAGGTATACCCCGTCCTCTCGGCAGGCCAGTCAGGAGGAAGGGAAAGAGTGGCTGCGTTCCCATTCAACTGGAGGCCTACAAGACACTGGAAATCAGTCTCCCTTGGTATCTCCTACAGCGATGTCTTCATCTGCAACTGGGAAATATTTTTCCAACTTAGGTAAAAACAAAAACAAAGCTTGCAGAGTATGTGTATTGAGTTTATTTGTACAAATGAGCCTTTTGGCAGGGGCCAGTGGGGGATCATAGTGGCAACAGACAAAATCAGGGATGTTTGTTATTCTGCTCATTCTGTATATAGGCACATTGTGAACACCAGTGCACTTACTATATGCTTTAGACCCAATTAAGTCTCACTGAGTTTTGTAGGAGTGATTCTATTGCTGGTCTCAGCCTTACTGTCATAATCTATTTTACTGCCCCTCTGAGAGGCTGATGAACATTTTCAAAAGAGGGGTCATGTGCAGAAGCAAGATGTAACAAGTTGATCACTAGCTCTGTGCAATAGTAAGCAATCAGCCCAAGCTCTTTAACTGGGGAACAACTGTGCACAATTGCAGCTTTATCTGCCTTACCAAGTTGGTCCAGATAAGTGCCTAACATAGAGATTAGCCTAGCACTAACCCTTTGTACTGCAGATAGGAGATCTGGGGAATAACGATCATGAACTCTGTACTATTTGTCTCCATTATTAGCATTATCTTTAAAACATTTTTTTTCTATTGCTTTAACCAAGAGAGAAATGTGTCTAATGCACAAATAAGTAAAGGTATCACAAGTTATGTTCCAAACTAAAATGGTAATTAAAATGTGATCTATCAAGTGAGAAAAATCTTGTCCTCTCCAAAATCTTGGTGGAAAAATATCACAAACGCACAGAAGGATGTTGCTGGGCATGCAGATATGTCTGTAAAATAAAATACTTTTCAGACAACTTTAACTGTACTCAATGGTTTATTTAGGTAGTTTCTTAGAATTTATAATATAGTATTATGTCTGCCTCTCTCTCAGTCTCCTAGGGATGTGCACTGCTAAGTTATTTGGTTTTAAAATGCATCAGTTGAATTGAAGTAATTTAAATATGTCTCTGTGTTTGACAACTGTAGTACCATCTTTAGTCCCTAGGTGGCAAACTTCCCTAACAAACAGGTAGTTTGTAGTCAATACAGTTTAAAAGCCATCAGGACCTAGCCTGAGTGATGCAGTTCTTACAGCTGTCCCTTCCACCTTTCTGTGGGGCATCAGGAGAAGGGAGTGGGCAGGCACCACCCTCAGAGGACTACAGGAGTGCTGCCTGGCAGGGGTTATGCCTAGAGGCGACAGTGGCCATTGCTTCACTTGGGTGGCCAGTTCTGATACCAGTTTAGCTTTGCTTGAAGTTTTTGTTCTATCAAACTAATGGTAATTCCTCCCCATGTGAAGATTGTTAAATATATTAAAAACATTACACACAAGTACTACAAATAAGATGAAATTTCTACTGAAAAAATCTAACTGAAAAACTGAACTGAACTGAAAAAATCTAATAGCTGACCTTTCTTTATGTGAATTAATAGATCTTTGTTTGGAGATGCATAAATCTCTATAGACATCTATGGAAGTACACTACAAGCACTAAAACAGTAGATTGATGTGGATGCAGAGGTGTCCCTTTTTTACTCTAAAACTTTTTACTCTGAAAGTTAACTGATGTGCTAATCTGAATATCATATTAGCAAGTCAAGAGGCTTCTTTTTTCCTGTTTTTTGTTAGTGAAATACCTAAGCCCTGGCTCTGTTTGAAGAAAAGGAACACTTACTTCAGTATGATTTTATAACTGTATATGGACTGTAGCATAGACAAAGATGGCATGCTTATTTTAGGCAGATAGTTAAAGTTCCTTTCTTGCTATCAATCTTTATTTTGGTAAAAAGAAATCTGTATGTATTTGTGGATTAGTTTTCTTCTACTATGATGGCCAGTAGAACTGCTTATTGCAAAAGCTTTACAGTCTCTAGTGCTTCTTTTCTCAGTGGGCCATTTTCCAGTGGCATTAAATGACTGTCAGAAAAATATTGTTCCAGAATTTTTATGTTAGACACAGCAGCCCTGCTAGAAGTACTTTGATCTACCACATCAATTCAAAATGTTGACACAATAGTCTGACAAGGGGCAGATGAGGCCTGTTTTCCATGGCTTCAGCTCCATGTCAACTAAAGGGATCCAAAGAGTTCCTTAAAAGATTTTTGAAAGCAGGCCTTCCAAATTATCTGAATAAAGACAGAATCGCTTCCTTCTCTTTTGAGTACATTCATAATCTAAAATATCTATGCTACAGAATTAGCAAGTGCTATATTGTAATCCACAATACTAAAGGAGAATGCATACCTGTCTGTCAATGGCATAATTCAAAAACCATGAAACTTATACTTCTGAAACATGGCATGCATACTAAAGGTACCCTAGGGGTGTGTACCTCAGAAATATTTAAAGAGTTTTGTTAAATGATCATGTATTTTTACATTTCTGTATGTTGAAATCCTGCGGTATCATCTTTCGTCACTAGGTAGCAGACTTCCCTAACCAACAGATAGCTTTGTAGAAGATGTAGTTTGAAGGCAGTAGGAAAGGCTTTATAGCTGCTGCCTTCCCACTGCTGAGTTGAAGCCTCCCTCAGGAGACTGAGTAGGGGAGATGCTTTCCTTGGAGCTATGGGAGTACATAATGCAGGAAAGATGTACCCATGTCCTTGGCTTCATTCAAATGGGGTGGACACAATGGCCAGGTTTGTGCAATTGGGGGCAGCAGGTAGAGCCACAGTGGCTTCCTTTGCTCACCAGTGACGTATCAGTGACATGCTGAGCAATTTATCTAATTGCCCTTGTGATGTGCAGTTTTCCACATAGTCTGAACCCAGTAAGGTGTGGATTGGGCTTTATCATTCCAACCACTCCAGAACCCCCAAACATGCCATGGGTTCTGGGGCAGTTTCAAAGCCACTTCTGATGAATACCTACCTGGGTTCAGAGGACTCAGGAAGCCAGACTCTAGAAGGGGCTGAGCAATTGAGCAATGTAACTTCTGTGATCTTGTGTACCTATCCACAGCCAGTTACGTGTTTTTGCTTGAAAAATTTGCTGAATCAAATGAATGGCTATTTTAAACCAACCAATGCTGGTTCTGTTTGCTAACCTTGAATATGTTTGGAAGCATTCTCTATACAAATTCTACTATACAAAGAAAAATAAAACGCAAATGCCTAAGTGGTACCCTCACAACAAATAAGGATGTAAAGCTATCCTAAAATTGTGTCTAATTATTCCTGTTGAAAAAAATAAGAAGTTTGCATGTCATTTGGGACTGTTTTTCCCTGGAGTACAGTGATCTGTTATTAAAAGATATGCTTGATACTGCAGTGAGTCCAACAAACTTATCCCAATTCAAACTTCCTGGACCCAGTATGATGCGGTCAAACAGCATCCCGGCACAAGATTCTTCATTTGACCTTTATGATGATTCCCAGCTGTGTGGTAGTGCGACTTCCTTAGAGGATAGACCACGTGCAATCAGTCATTCTGGTTCATTCAGAGATAGCATGGAAGAAGGTAAGAGTGCATGTGGCTGCAGAGGCTACATTTGGAGCATAAAATGAAATGAAATGAAATGAAAATGAAATGAGCCAAATAAAAATAAATAAAAATACAATGAGCTGAACTGTTAGTTGTAACTGTTAGTGTAAACCATGCTTTACCATCCAGCTTTAAACCATGATTTCAGATCCTGGTTTGTTGGCCCCAAACCATGGTTTATATACAGGCTCACATGCAGGATACTTTATGACTTCATGAGCTAGATAATAGTTTTCTCTTGAGAAGATCTTGATTCAGATTCCTTCTCAGGCACAGTGGGTGATCTTGGGCCACTTGTACATTGGACTGCTGTAGGGATAAAACAATTATTCTGTACTCTTCCTGAACTCCTTAGAAGAAGAGTGGAATGTAAATGTGAACTTATGAAAGTTTAGATGGAAATGTCTGTTGGCTTTGCTACATAGCCTTGTGATACTACTGTGTGGAGACTTACCCACAGACTAGTCCATATGAAGAAAAGGGAGATGCAATAACAGCTCTTTCTATTTAGAAGGCAAGAATCTCTTCCTCTTGTTCATCTGTAAATAAACTTTACTGAAAATGAATGCAGTTTTAATATAATAAAATTAATATAATATTGCTTTCTTAGGTAATACAACTCTAACAACAGGAACATATTCTTTATCTACTCAGATCCCTACTGGGATGGTAATTCAGAGCTGTTATCATTCCACCAAGGTGCATGGTCTATGCCACCATGGCTACTCAGCTATTGAAACTCTTCTGGCTTTTACTTTCATCAGCCTGATTTTCACTTTCCCCACTTCCATCAGTTTGCCGATGCTTGCCTGGCTCAACTCCCCTGCACTGCTTGACTACACAAAGTCATTTCTTTCCCTTTCCCTGTGTGTGGTGTTTCAGGCTAGCTCTGGCAGTAGCCCAAATGTAAGAGGTTCTCTTTTCCTGGCACTTGCAGCAGTCCCCAGCTGATTTTACTTTTCTGTGTTTCCAAGAGGCAGAGCTGGCCTCACCCAGACATCCTCAACTAGCTATTTTGACATTTTAAAAGTAAGGGGTATTGCGGGGCTGGTGTCTCTGAACTGTGGCCATGAAGAGATCTATCCATGAATAGATCTGAAATAAGTGATGATTCCTTATGCTTTATGAAAATCCTGAAATTTAAAAAGATGTTTTCTTTGAAATGAAGAAATGTCGCCATGCAGTATTTGCCCAAGAAGATCAGCATCTCCCTTACAAATTTTCAACCAAGGGACAAGCAATATTCTATTATAAATCTGCTGGATTTGTTTAATGGGTAGACTATTTGGGTGGATATCAGATTCACATCTCTGTGGTATCATGAAGTTTACTGATTGAAATTGGACTGCTGTGTTGGTTCTGAGGGCCAAACTAGTCATTTATGCAAATGTACAAAAGTAGCATTTGCATGAATGACTTCTGAAAATTAAATTGATGACTGCAGTGCTGTTCCATAATGGTTCCTTTCTGGGTGGAGATTTTCTGGTGTATTGATTTTGTTTTAGAGGCTTCACTAAAGTTTACAATGTCCTGTGCTTTGGCAACAAGCAGAAAGCCATGGGAAAAGGATCATGAGAGCACTCATGAGTGAAATAGGAGGAAATGAGAGGGATCAAACAGGCCCTGAATTTCTTGGAAGAATACAGCATGATGGATCAGATAAGACCAGTTGGGATGCATAGGGCAGTTTCTAGCCCTAAGAGACACTCCTAGATTGCCCATCATAACATCCCCTAACACCACTAAACTGGAGCCTGAGCTACATTTGGTGGGGAGTTGCCCAATCATCCTTGTAGGAACAGAAAAGTATGAAAGACTGGTCACCCATGCTAGTTTCCTATGGCTCTGTTTCATAGCCCTTGGCAGGAAGCTCTCCAAAATCTTTGCTCTTGTGACTGCCCTGCTATCGCATGTATAAGCTTCTGGACATTTTCCTGCTCCCACAATATTGGAGTAACACATTCCACATTCACACTCATCCTTCTGCCAACATTGTGATGAAAAAGAATTAAAGAGGAGCTGGATGAATTACAAGTGTTCATCCAGGATCAATAATCCACCCACAAACAGCCCAGGGAACAGCAATTCTGTACTAGCAGGGTGAAGGAAATCATTTCCAGCACCTGCATTGTGGGGCCAGCCAAAGCCACATGGGCTCCTTATCCCAGAGATTGGTGGGAAGGATTAGTTCCCAGTTCCAGTGCCTCAATCTTACTAACTTTCCCATGACTGAACATGCAGCCTACTATCAGCAACAGCTCCCAGGGACTTATTAAGGGTAAGACTGATCTACATTGATGAGTGTGCCCGCCTGCCCACCTTAGACACTGGGTCACATTGACTGCACCTGCTTCCCTGCTCTCCTCACCCCTATTCCTTTTTCTTCGTGAGCTGTGTTCAGCTCCCCCGATACTTTAGCCCCATCCACTTTTCCCTTCCTTTGTTATGGTTCTATGCATTAAAATGAAATAAAAAAACATTTGATTTTAAAATACGTATTTTAAAGAACAAATTAGCCTCCAAGAGGTCCTCATCAGGTTTGGGAGGATGAGGAATTTAACTCTTTGCCCTCCACTATAGTCCCCACCTGAATTTGGGAATGGGGGGCCATCTGATCTTTTTGTTGAAAGAAAAACCCTTATTTGCCTTATTCCAAAGCAAATTGTAGGCATGGCAATCCTGACTGAGGCCAGGACCTCTGTGAAGGGTTAAAGTTTCCTAACCTTCTGCACCAGGACTGTGATCCAGTTCAGCTCCCAAACCCAGAAGGTTCTGATCTGGATTTCAGGGTTTTTTATTCTTGCTCTTTCCTTTTGAAATCCGTTGACGAGGTTGCTCATTATGTCAGCAGTGCCTCACCTAGTCTCACCCTAAACCTCTTTATGTAGAAGTAGAAACCCAATTTTTTGCATAGTAGCAAAGCAACCGACTAGTGTCCCAAACGAGGTCCATGTAACTCACAGACCTGGTTTGCACAAGTGCAGACTATCCAGCAAACCAGAGTTGGCTTGTTAGCCATGCTGCATGTGCCAGTTGCATGCTGGGAGAATTAGCATAATTACCCTCATCAATAAAGCTTGTTGTGTTGTGGTGAACCTGGCCGGGAAGACTTGTTTCTGTGGGCAACAATCTACTGAGAGCCCTGCAACAGTTTATTTTCCTAACAGTGATCATGCAAACTAGGCTGCATTGTTAGCAAGTCACTCTTTCACAATCTAGATTCCAAACAGCATTTAGAAGTTCTACATGTGCTTTGTCAAACATTGATTTGCTAAAAGGTGACATTCAGATGCTGTTTTGCTATCAAAGCTTGATTAATGATTGCTGTTCACTGGCAAAAATACAGCACCCCTTTAAAATCTCTATCTACAAGTGGTTTTTTGGCATAGAAAAGTCATTTTAGGCACTGAATAACTGTGTGTGTGTGGTTTTTTCTTTTAAAATGGATAGTCTCTGTAATAGCTTTCCTTCTGTAGAAAATTGTTCTCATTTGAAGAGAGATGTTTTGTTAGTGAGCTTGACAGGAGATAACTCCTGTTGTTCCATCAATATTTCTGCAGTAATACTCTTGGTGTTTTTCTGTTTTTAGTACATGGCTCCTCATTATCACTAGTTTCCAGCACCTCCTCTCTCTACTCCACAGTAAGTGTTGACAGTATATAAAAACTCATCTGTTGATATTGTACATCCCATACAAAGCTAGGTAGCTTCTTAGATAATCCAGGAAACAAACAAAAATTCAGCATAGGTGTTACAATGAAAACCTGTTTGAATTTAACGTCTTCCTTATGACTTCCAAATACACAGCTCCTTGAGAAGAATTTGGCCCCCTTTTGTGTTTTCTCTTGAAAGCTGAGCTGCACAAAGTCTACTAGGGTCCAATTGCTTTGTGTGCTACTCAGAACTTTTGTATTTTGCCATTTTGGCTTGTTTCATTATCTTCAGATTTTGTTCACTTTAAGAGCCAATGGCACAGTAATTGGCCACTTGGAGGATTGCTTTTGCTCTGCAGACAGAGGCTTGCCAATGTGAGAAAGATTACTCTGAAATTAAAGTGCTGCTTGGAGAACACAATTTTGGTTTGCAGTGTAAAATGTTCTTTGGAGAACCAGACAGTAGGTGACTCTAATTATGAGCCATATTTCTTCTGTGGAACACAGTGGAAGTTTGCCTTTACATTTGACTTAGGAAGCAGAATGGAAGTATGTTGTTTAAAAAAGCAGTTCTGGTCAACACGACACCACTTCAGATGTCATTTCACACGCCATTCTTTACAACCTGGCTACTTTTGAGGTTGAAAACCTACAGAGCCAACCAGTTATTGTTATTGGTTGTTGCTAGTACAAGCTTACCATATAAATGTACATTTTGTAACAAACTGTCATTGATTCATTGAGCAGGAAAGGTGAATGTTGCTATCCAAAAAAAAAAAACAAACAAACAAACCTGAAGCTCTGCTTTGGAAACCAGAGCTATTAAGTGGTCTTTGGATACCAGCCTCACTTGAGTAGCATCCCATGGGGTGCTGGTTTTTTTCTGACCCACTCTGATTCTTTTGCACAAATGGTAAATCCCTCTGACAGCATTGCATATTGTCTCGTAAGAGCTATAATAATAGTGTGCAAGTGATAGGGTTCATCTGTGCAACAGAATCAATGGGGCACAAAAGAATTGGTGAGGGAGTCTGCCTTATAATTCTATTATTGCTATGTGTCCTCAAGTCATCTTCAAAATGCTTTGTCATTGACAGCCTTGCTCAGTTCTTGTAAATTCAAGGCTGTGGCTTTCTTTTACAGAACTGATCCATCGCATAGATTCTTCGTCCTCCTTCTCCTCCACCTTTGACTTTTCCTAGCATTACTGTCTTCTCCAATGAGTCTTACCTTCTCAGGACATGTTCAAACTCTGACAGCTTCACTTGCATCATTTTTGCTTTTGTGAAAACTTCTGGCTTGATTTGATCCAGATATCATTTGTTTCCTTTTCTATCAGTCCAGGGCATTTGCAAAGCTCTCCTTCAACAATGTGTTTCTAAGGCATCCATTTTCTTCCTGTCAGTTTTCTTCGCAGTCCAGCTTTCACATCCATGCATAGTAATCAGGATTATATAAAAATGAAAAAGTGATTTCAATTAAAACATGAAAATTAAAGGCATATACAAACCCCAAACCTTGCATAAATTGCCTTTTTAATTTTAGCAGCAATAATTTACATAAATCTTAACTTACTTTTTCTGCAGCTTCTTTTAAAGAAGTAAGGCATTTCAAAATATGAGAATCGTAGCCTCTTTCTTGTTTAAAGCATGGCTACTGTCAACTTAGTTTTAATAATGCACAGGTTCAAAAGATCAAGAAATTCAAATTGTAGATTGAATTAGCTTTGTTATTCCTAGCCTTTAGGCCTTCCCATCCTTGTCCATGTATATTCTCAAGCATCAGGCTTATGTTTTTAATAATCTCCTCACCCAATTAAAGTACCAAATTCTATAAAAACTGAAATAATGATTTCATAATGAAACATTCAATTATGGACATACATGCAGTCTAAAAATTTGCATACATTTAGTACAACCCCTCAACTGTATGTATTAACTTGCCTAAGCTGCAGTGGTTTTGAAAGAAGTAAGCAATGCTTAAAATATGGATGACATGGGAAAACATATAAAAGGTCACATTTGCATAATATAGCATAGCATATTTGGCACAATATTTAATTCCATTGGGCCAGAAATTGGAAAATACAAACATGATGACCTGTATTCAAGGCTTGGTTATGGGTTGTTGTTGATGAAACAACAGGAGTTCTTGATGAAATGTAATTACTGTCTGAACCCAGCTGTGCTAACAAACATGGCCTGTTAACTTAGGAACAACCTAGTAAGAAATGCAATGCTTTTCTGTTAAATTGTAGTCTATGGGTTGCTCACCATGGATGTTTATATCAGCTGGTTTCAGAGAAAACAATAACAGATGGCTCAACGACATCCCATATTCAACCCCTGAGTGTGGCTTATTGTGTGGTTTGAACGCACTGTAACACATGACTGAACTTCCAAGTATTCCTATGAACAAAGAGTATTTCTGAAATGTTCTTGCTGCAATAAATATATCTGCATTAGGAATTTATACCATTGTAACCCGGGTGAATAGCATGACCAAGTAAAAATTCATTATTGGCAAGTTTTCAGTGAATTATACACCATCACACATCAAATCAGATGGGAATAGCTTTTTGGAGATTTCTGTTCCTTGATCCCATCGCAGTTCCCTTTCTAGCCACTTGACAACACTTCTCATTCAGCATTTGAGTATCTAGCTGTGATAATGGAAACTGAAGAACCTTTTTTTGTTAAGGGCAAGGGAGGCTTTGGGATTATAAATCCATTGTGTGAATTGTACTTGAAAGACATAATCCTTGATCAGCATTTCCCCTGCTGATTCTCATACACACTGAGGGGTAAAGCTCATGGTATCATGCAGTTCCTAATCAAGGAATGGTACTCTAGTGGAAGCATCAAGCAAAAACTGGATTTCAGTGATGGACAAGTCAATGGCTGTGTCTTTCATATCTGCATGTTGAGTTTAAAGGGTCTCCACTTTGCTTTTTAAACTACATCCTTACATCACTTCCCTTGTCCCAGGTTATAGTACCCTCAAGAGATGAAAATACTTTTTTGTTTTTGCTGCCAGGAGCATTGAATGGTTTATTCTCTCTTTGCTTCCCTTATGTCAGACTTCTGTAAAACTATTTTACTTCTATTCCTTGATTCTTGCCTTCTACTTCTTTTCGCATTTCCACACATTATGTTTGAAAGGCATTCATTAGATTTACCCTGCAGATTGGGCATGGAATCACACCATGACTCCATGCTAACATTTAATACAGTTCATTGGTCCCTGCTTGAAAGGAGCTCTAACAACCATATTTATTTATTTTTATTTATTTATTTATTCATGTCATAGATATTGCTTCATAGTCCTCCAGCAGACATTGTTAGGCCATTTACAAAAAAGGAATTAAATCGTTTAAGGTTAGAACAGCATTGGCATGCCTCAAAAAAAAAAAAAAATCTTACAGTGTACCTGTATGCATGTCTGCTCAGAAGTAAGTTTCAGTAAGTTCAGAAGAACTGGCTCCCAGGTAAATGTGCCTAGGATTCCACCCTCCATAACCTAAAAGCTTGATAGTAGTTCATTTGCTGGCAGAAGAACATCTAAAAACCAGCACAAAAATGTTATTTACATTTATGAAAATTATTAACATTTTCATTTTTATCTGAGCCAGAAGCTCAGATAAATTTTTACATTTTAATGATGTAAAATTAAGCTGTACACTTTCATAAATAATTGTTTTATCTCTCCCTCTAGGCTGAAGAGAAGGCACATTCAGAGGTAAACATCATCCTATGTTTAATAAATATTTTATATAAAATATTCCACGGTACAACATGCTTTTCAATCTACCTTGATGAACTGGTGATATAATGCACAGTGATAAAACATCTCCCATACATCGCACATGAGTGGCCCTGCCAAAACAACTGAGGCAGGTGACCACCAGGACAGAGGCCGTTTTTTTGGTGAACCATGGTTATGAAACTGCCCTTCCAGAGAGCGTTGCTGGATTCCGGGTTTGTTTTTGTTTCCTTATGTTTTTTGTTCTTTTGGTCCCTTCTGCATCAAGGATGCAGACCTTTTTACCCAACTGGTCCTTTTAAATGTCTTTTAATCTTGGTTTCTCCATTTTAGCAGTTTGCATTGTTTAATACTCTATTCTAATGTTATTATTATTATTATTATTATTATTATTATAACATTTCTATGCCGCCCCTTGCCGAAACCTCGGGGCGGCTTACAACATGATAAAATACATTGAAATACAATAGTACATAATAAATTACCATTAAATATAACAATACAAAAAATACATTGATTTACAAATACAAAATTAAAATTATCAGTATAAAATAAAAATATAGGAGGAGAAAGAGAAGGAAGAAGAAGTTGCCCAGGCCAGATCATATGTTTTAACAATTGAAATGATGTTTAAATAAAAAGGTCTTTACCTGGCGCCGAAAAACCAGTAACGACGGTGCCAGGCGGACCTCTTTGGGGAGTGAATTCCATAGGTTGGGCGCCACCGCAGAGAAAGCCCTCCTCCGGGTACTTACTCTCCTAATTTCTTTCATGGAGGGTTCTCGGAGAAGGGACTCTCCCGCAGATCTCAAAGGGCGGTCGGGCAATGTTGGGTTTATTTGTGAGTTGCTTAAAAATCTTTTCTTATGGTGCAAAAAGCACAATGATAATTAGAATTAAATAAAAATGTCACTGTGTATTCTCATCAGGAATCACCTTCAGCCACCACTCAGTAATAGCAACCTCTTACCCTCCTCTCCTGACCTCACCTAGCATCTCTGCATTGAATTCATATTCATATTATTTTCGTGTAATTAGCTATACCGCTATAGTAAGTGTTATCAATTTAAAAGGCTCTGTAAAGGGATGCTAAAGGCCCAGGGTGCTACTCTTTTGGCTGGGACTTGTTGGCCTTTCCTTGTTAAATCTAATTCTGCCAGCTTCATAAATAATCAAACAGAAGCTATCACTTCACATGCTTAGTACTAAACTTATGAATCTGTGGTAGTTTCATCTTCCATACATTTTACGGAAACATTCCTGAAATATTCCTTGTGTGTGCAGGTAACAGTGATATAACATTTATTGTATGGTCACTACCTTAGACAGCTTTGCAAGGGGATTAGGCAAATGCACAATAGATGATAGTAACAAAAGTATAGCCACCAGAATCAACCAGGACTGCCTTTGCATTTGTTTGACTAAGCCATTAATGTACTGTGTTTAGTGCATGGTCAGATAATGCTTGCTATAAGTTGGTGCATTCGATAGGCTTTAATCAAAGAATAAGATTATACTGGCATATTTTTAAAGGAATCTGTGTTTGCCCTCATTCAGCAAATTCATAAACTACGAAGGGAACTGGTTGCATCACAGGAAAAAGTGGCCACTCTGACATCACAGCTGTCAGCAAATGTAAGTCATTTTTGGTTGCTATTAACAATTTCTGTGTGGTTGTACTCTGGATTTTTAGCCACAATACTCTTGGGAAGAGCATCACCATGGGCTGTCAGCTCAAACAAATGTAGGGTGCCCATTGTAAGCCAATTTCTCTAACATGAATTGGACTGGTAATTCTGGACACAGTCTTGTGCAAGAAAAAATGGATTGATAAATCATGAGGAAAAAGTTTGACTTCCAGCAGAGCAACAACAGCAGCTTAGGTAAAGAGAAAATACATTTAATGGTAGCTACGGATTCATGGTCCATCCCAATACGATATCTCCGGTCTCCCTGCGTTGATGAGGAAAGTATGCAGTGATGGCATAACCACATTTGGTTAAAGAATCAAGAACCATATACTATATGGATGGAAACAAGTTTCACCCACTATCTCTGGTGCAATGGTTGCCTGTGCAGCAAATGAAAGACTCTCAGAATGACTGGAATACATTTTATCTGAATATCTATGGCCACGTATAATGTTAAGTGACCAACAGACATTTTTTCAGGGATCTATAGAGATCAAGATTTGGGGACTGCATATTGTAGTTCTAAATTATTATCTTGACTTTCCAGCTTTTACTTAAGATACTGTTATTCCTTCTGTTTGAATAATACTGAATTTCTTCTTACATAACTTCTCGTTAAACAAGAAAAGAAGCATCAAACAAGTTTCTTGTGTTACTACAAATGAATCCCCACAAGAATAGTTATTTCTCTTACCAGCCAGGTAGCAATAATTTCACATACTTGATTGTATTCTACACCAGATCCCTCCAGAATTGTACACGGTATCATAAAATCTTATTTAAAAACTGAAAGGAAGAAGCAATTGAAATTTTGAGTTTCTGCAAAATGAATGAATTTTTGCTGAAGCACAGCAATTACCTCTGTAAGGAAATAAAATGTCAAGTGTCACCTCCTGACATTGGTGGGTTTTTCTGAATAATGCAACACGTTTTCTGAAATGTGACTGGCTTAGAGCAGGGAACTTTCATTTCAGACACTCGCTATCTTTTCCAAGGTCTGTTTTAAGTAGATAATGGGATAAACTTAATGTTGCATCCACAGACCTGCTCTTTTCTCCATTGCAGCACTTTATGCTGTGCCCCTGTCTGTTCAAGAGTGCCCCCTTGCTGTCCAAGGAAGATTAAGGGCCATGTGGGATTCAGTAGGAGGAAGCAGCGCAGTCCCCATTCCAGTAGCTGTTATCTACTACATAAGCTGAATTATCAAGGCCCCACCAAGCCAACTAGGAACCCAGACTTCATATGTAGAGTCTGCTACTGCTGATTAACACCAGAGCTTAAGCATCTACTTACAGCTGATAAAATTAATGCAAAGTAAAGGTAATTTACTAATACATTAAGAGTAGATTAAGTACATGTGAAAATATTCATGGGCAGCTGTCCTACAATTTATTGTTTCTTATAGGAGAAACAAATAAACTATACATTTATTAAAGAGCAGCATGTTAATTTTAAACTTGAGGTATGTGACAGAATTTTTTAAAAAATGCCAAATTTCTTCTTTTACATTTTATGTCTAATGGTAATACCTTGACTATTTCTCTGAAAACCTTATGGCCACTCTTGACTGCTCCTCCTAGATCATTTTCAAGCCTCAGTTTGTTCCCTCAGCTTTTTGTGGCATGGCATAACATTGTGTTACTCATCACTGAGTCAAATGGTAAAGCCCTCCAGCACTTAATGAATCCAGCTCTGTTTCTCATACTCTGTAAAACATGGTACTGGCAAGTAACTATTGCTTATTGGTGACTTGGTCATAGTTATATATTGTACATTTTCATGAAATAGACATATGATTAATATACTCTGAATTTATTTAGACCTGACAGCAGTTCCTTATCTCTGGTTTCCTCAGCCTGGTGCCCTCCACATACTTGGGATTTCACCCTTGATCAGATCCAGCCAGTCTGACTAATGCTCAGGGATGCTTGGACTTGTAGTCTAAAATTTCTGGAGGATAACAGGCTGGGGAAGGCAGCTCCAGTCTGGTTTGATACAGGATTGTTTAACTTAGAATGTGAGTGATGCTACTTGACTCCATCTTTACATTTGGCATACATTTGCATGCCTGTCATGTTAGGATTGGATTCTTGGTTGGATCCAGGCTAACAGTTCATTCCTCTACATGACTTTGTAAATGTAAGGCCCTTTGAGTTCAGTATTTTTTATTTTATTTTGTTTTATTTTATTTAAAATATTTATACGCCTCCCTACACGCAAAAGCGTCTCAGGGCGGCTTACTTACAGTCGGACTTACTTCCATGTACATGGGTATAGGATTGCATGCTTCTGTCTCACTAAAACCAATGGGAATTATGTTGGTCATTACTAATTTGTTGCATTGATTTCAGTGTGTCAAATTAATTCTTGATCCAACTCATTATTTAGATTTGTGCACGCAATCAGTGAATACCATTAGCATATTTTCTTACACCTATTTTTACATTTTCCTGTTTTCTGACTGACTAACGAGATGTTTGCAAGCCATTATTTTGCTTCCAAGTATTTTTATCTCTTGTTTGTTAGGCAAGATTCTCTTATCTGAGTTCCTAGTGCTGGCTTCAGTATCTACTTATTTATCTCATTTGATAAACCCCAAGGCATCTTCCATTTTTTACAATTTAATCTACTCCAACTCCAGCTGCTGCTGATGTCTTGATGCACAGTTATTTCAACACGAAGATTGAGTTTTCCCTTGTTGTTTGTTTCAGACTGCTGAAGGGAAAATCCAGGAGCTAGTTTTCAAAAAGGGTAATTCATAGTTCTGTTGTATCTAAACTGGCAGACTTTCTACTTGAGATGGACTCAAATTTCATTGAAATTTCTAAGCTTCAGGCCTACCATGTTTATTGAAAACTAGTTTTTCATCAATGCATCTTGGCACATAAAGCTCATGGCAAACCTGTAGTTTGTAGGCCAACATAGGCTAATACTTGGCCATGAACTGCAGCCCTACCTAGTACATGTATGAAAGCAGGGAATATAGAATCATAGACTACTAGAATTGCAGGGGGCTCACCAAAGATGCAGGCAGAAAGCAAATGAATCTCCCACAGAATTCTGGGTACAGAGCAAACACAACAGAGCCAAATCATCCATAACCACCATTAACAGCTGGCACACTTGTGGGGAGGTGTGTCCACATTAATGTGATAGGGGACCTTTTTCCTAAGGAGTCTTGTTATACTGTGATCTATTCCTGCTGCAAAAGGAAAAGGCTAGTCTCCCCCATCCATGGAAGAAGACCAGTGTTAACTGTATGTCTTTCCCTCTCTGTTCTGATTGTATTAAATATCCTTTTATTGGCTGTACCCATCACTGCATTTCCAGATTTATGGTCTAACTTACAGTTGGAGAACTACTTTTAACCAAACAAATGAGTTCCATTTTGGAGAAACTTTTGGGACTGTATCCTGACTGTTGGAGGGCTGAAGGCAAACATGCAGAAAGAAGTCAAAGACTGAGAACACACACACCCTGAATATTTATCTTATAGTGTTTAACCCAGAAGTGTTTCAATCTTTTAATATTGGGTGGGGGGATTGCATAAAAAATGGGAAGCGACCAAGCAATCACTGGGTAAAGGAAAGAGGGTGGGGTCTGAGGAGGGGCATGGTGATTTGGCAAAATCTGGAAGGCTGGATTTGAATTTCAGGCAGACTGGATTTAGTCCTCAAGCTTGAGGTTCTGCATGCCTAGTGTAAGGTCTACAGCTGTGAGAATGCATTCACTGAACCCAACACTGAGTGCCTTAATATCTTAGACTTGCATCCCCTGGTTGAGCCTGATGTACTGTAGTTATTTTTATGAAAGCATATTCGTTCATTTATTTATTTAAAAAAATGAAAAGGTGTTTGCTCAGAGGTTTGGGACGTTCTATCCTTCTTAATTTAAAATTCCATTGATAGGGAGACTTAATTCTATCTGGCTTTTTCAGAACAGGGTATTAGTGAAGAGATTGGGTTTAGTGCCTGTTGTGCCTTAGCAGTTCTTGTATATTCAAACAGATCTAGGGGCTGGGGAAACTGGGAACTCCTTTATCAGTGAGTTAGCAATCTCAGCTTTTAGTTTTAGCTTGTTGGGATCTATCTGTGGTGCTGAACTTCTTTGCAAAAATAATTTCATCCCTATGGATATCTCAGAATAAAAGCTGCAATGGATAAGGATGCCCACTAATATAGGTTTTCACCCACCTCCCATGCCTGGGGGCATTCCTGTTCTGAGTAGGATAAGAAGGAGGTGGTATTTATTTATTTATTTAGAAGGCTTCTATGCCGCCCCATTCGCCGAAGCCTCGGGGCGACTCACAATAATAAATAAATAAGCACAGTATAAAACAATATAATATAATTTGAGTCGACCTGGCCCGAAACTTGGTAAGAGTGGGCTCTGTAGTCCCTTTAAGCATATTTTCCCAAGGAGCTTTTTATTATTTTCAGTGAGGGTGCTATGCACTGGCATTTGATCCTGAGAAGGTTTTTCTCATTTATATTCGTGACAGAAGATATCTGAGTGAAAATAAGGAGAATCTATCATCATTTGGATACAATTATGCTCATACTTGAAAATCACAGCATACCAGTTCACAGGGAACGGGTATTTTATCACAGGTTTCTAAAAATCAATAATTTTGACATACTTCTTGTTCTGTGTAGACTCTGGGCCAGTTGTGCACCCGTCGGCCTTTATGCTGCTTCACAGGTGCCTTTCTTTGCAAGGGAAACAGTATACAGTGTCAATAGGCAAACTCTTTTACATATTCAAAGTGAGCAAATAGAATTATATTTAGACCTCTTCATCCTGCTATGAGGCTGCATAAATGTTTCACCATTGCTCTCTGGATCTATATTGTTTGTTGGAGTGTTGCTATTTTATAGCTTTCTCTCTAGCATTAAATGCTTTAAACCATTAAATGGTTTTTGTTCTTTTCCCCTTTAAATTCCTTTTCAGTTATTTTTTTTTCTTTTTAAGATCCAAAATCTGTCAACCAATAACTTAATAGAAGAATGACCATATCTCTCACTTCTGTCCACGATTACTGAAACTGGCCTTGTATGAGAGTGAGGGAAGGGAAAATCTGTTTTATGAAGTTTTTAAAGGGGAAAGAATTATTTATGTACTGGGTAAGAAACGGCAGAATATTACTATACACTTGAAACTATGGCAAATTAGAGACCTGCTGATGTTTCAGGGCAAAAGGAGAAACAAGATTGCTTTGTGTATAGGGAGCAGGTTTGTACATAATAAACTCAGTTTACTAAGATAAGATATGGTCATCCAAACGAGTCCTGTAAGTACTTTGGAGCTTCAAAACGTTGCAAAAATATCATATCACTACTATTGTCAGTACATTCTAATATTGCATGGCTAATTTAATGATAATGTGAAGCATTTAAGTAGAAGCAACTCTTTGCTGGGTATTGTGGCATTGGCACATCATTTCCTTAGCAAAAGACTATGCAAGCCTATCTTATATATTGGATATTTCTACAGTGTATTTGAAGCTTACTGACATTTGAATGGTTCCCCTCAACCCCCATCTGTTTCACAGGCCCATCTCGTAGCAGCATTTGAAAAGAGCTTAGGAAATATGACTGGCCGGTTGCAAAGCCTAACAATGACAGCCGAACAAAAGGTATGTTGAAACAGCAGATGCTTTAATGTGGGAAATGGTCATTGGCTTATATTAAAGTTTTATTGAAGGCTGAATGAAAGGACAGTGTAAGTATAAACAGATGGTGCATCTTTCCTTCATGACCCTTACTATCAAACCTTCATAAAAAGTTCAAGAAGAATAACATTGTGCTGCATCAGGTTTAGCTTAGCTATATCAGAGGGCAGTGTGAAGATAAAATCTTTCATTTCCAGGTTTTAATTAAAACATTTGTGGCTCTGGATTTAATCTGTATTGAAAGATTCAGTAACAAAAGCTGGTCATAAACCAACTCAGAAGGTTTCTTCCAGTCTGGCAGCATTGTCAGAATACTTAATGTTAGACAAAAAAAGAAAGTATTTATCTAGGCAGGTGGTGGAAGGTGGACTCGGTTTGGACTTCGCTACCCAGAAAATTTTAACACCTGACTTGCAAACTTGCAACATGATGACAACAAAAGCCAAGATGCTGAGCTAAAATTAACATGTGAAACATTGTATGTGGTGGCCATGTTGTAGAGTAGTTTTGAAAAATATGAACAGTAGTATGGCAAATATAATGCTGACCATCACTTAGCCATGGCTAAGAATTGGGCCACAGTGCAGGTTCACAATTCCCTTCTTCTGCCAAACAACAATATTTGCTCCTCTCTTCTCTTTTGCTTTAGTGTTAATATCTATGGAACACGTTCCTCAGGCAATAGGCTTATAAATGTAAAATAAATAAATAAAATCTAGTGATTAAGGAACTCCTCTTGCTTCAAATCTGAATCAGCTTGGCATTTACAGTTTTGTTTCTGAGGACTCACAGATTTTGTGAGGGCCTCCCTCGTAGCTCATAATATCGGCATGACATTGCTTCTTTCTTTCTTTCAGTTTTGCTTTTATTGTTGACAAAATGCCAACATGCCTATTCTTCAGTGGATGTTTAATAAGGGTGTGTATTCATTTTAATATTCAATGAAGAACTAAATAAATAAACTCCCATTCATTCAGTATGTTTTTTTTAATAGTAAATCAATGTACATGTGAGTACATTAAAACATTAATTCACCTCCACATTCCAGAGTTTCCAGTGCATTCAGAATTGCTGCTCTTGTGCCGCTTAATAGCATGGAAACTGCTGGGCAACATATGAACATAGGAGGGGCTTCCAGGGGCTTGGTAGGCTACAGACACTCCAAGGGATGCCCACAAATGCTCTGAAAGGCTAGTAGAATGCCTGAATGGAAACCAGCAGAATTACAAGTAACAGAAAGCTGACTATGTCTTCCATTCAAATCAACCAATAAAGGAACTTAGTTCAGACAAATGAATGACAAAATAAATGAGCCTTTAATCACAAAACAAATTAAAATACACACAAATCCTTGCACCCTCTTGTTTTTAATGATATTTGTACATAGCTGATAAGTCACTGAGAATGGGGTTTATTATTTCTTCTACTGTTGGGTAAGCAAAATACAATTTGCAATGTTTCAGCCACAATTTCTCAAAGAACTTACAAGAGCAACATTAACCTGAGTAAGCTTTCCCATATGTTTGAACACACACTTTTCTCCTGCCTGTTTCTTGCTGCAGCTAAGGTTAAATTCCTTCAACAGCTTCAATCCCCATTATAGCAAATGAAGGAAAAAGAAGCTGGAATCCTAAAAGCAGTTTCAATCAAAACTGTGTATTATAATTATTTACTCCTACCAAAGATGAGTTTTGTCAGTGCATCTCATGTGAAGTAGATTATATGTTTTAATAAATGTTTATATTTTCCCCCTGTAAAACACTAGTTTTATTTTGTAGCCTTTTAGAGGTTAACACTTTCCAGACTGAGGATTTTGGCACACTGAGATGAGAAGCCTATTTTTCTCCTTACTTTGTTTCACACTAACATCTTGTAAAGCTTTACCCCAGGGGACAGGGAAACTCCTGCTTACTCTGAAACGTTTTGAAGTTCTTCCTGCTGTTCCCAAAGGAATCAGAACTCATAGAACTCCGGGAAACCATTGAAATGCTGAAAGCCCAGAACTCCGCTGCACAGGCTGCTATTCAAGGAGCTTTGAATGGTCCAGACCACACTCAGAAAGGTATGGTGTTTCCTTTTTGTTTTGATATTCACTGTTGCATGAGAACTAGTTTTCTCCCCAGAGAAGTCGTACATGTCTGGCTTTTGTTGTTCAGAGAAATATCATCTGTGTCACATCTCGATGTATTCTTCACTGCATCTTCATCACAGTGGTGGTGACTCCACAGCAAGAATGTCCCTGTGAATTATATACAGCAGGCAACTTGAAGGGGTTAGGATTGCTCTCTTATTCACTGCCTTAAAGCTAGATACACCTTTTTGTGCCCTTTTGTATATATGGTTTATCAATGGTCATGTTCTTGTTATAACTTGGTGGTTTTGAGCCGCAGTAATTCACTTACAGTGCAATTCATTGAGGATGCTCATAGGCCTCTGAATCTGGAGGATTATAGGTATTCTATGTGGGTCAGGAAGAGTGCAGTCCACATAGCACCCTCCATGTTGGCTGTAAGGAGGGAATAGCTCAGAGTCTCAGCCCAGATGTCAGAATGTTGTAGCTGGGCCTCCAAATAACCCCGTGGCCACCTAGATGATTTTTAAAGGCCATAGCTTTGAGTTGTTATGTTTTAGATATAGTAAGTGGAATATAATTCAATGAAATGAAATGAATGAAATGAATTGATTCCAGTAAAGGAATTGAACATGTATTGAATTTGCTTCAGCTGAAATCAATAGAATTTAGAATGAACGAATGAATGAATAAATGTGGCTTTTTTAAAATGTAAAGGTAAATATTAAGGTTCTGGCTTCTTTGTTGCAGCACTAACTCCTCATTTCTGCAGCTCCACACACTGTTCCCCAATCTCCATGAGCTGTTTATACAGGGATGAGGGGGACTGCAAAAGAGAGGAAAAACAGGTCAAGCATTGTTCTATATTCATGAGCTCTGTGCTATTCATGGAAAGAAGGTTAGGACCCAAGCCAGTGTATGATAAAGGTCAAGAAACATACTAGGTCACTGTTCATGGTGTTCTAGCTCTGTCATGAGTGTTTCCAATGGCTGTGTTTTCATAGTAACATTTCTTAGGCTTGCCCAGACTTCTCTGATTTTGCAGGTCGGCTGTGTTGTTTCAACTGCTGGTTCTAATATCCAGATGTCCAGGGTGTGCACTTCATCTCATGGTTGGTCTTCTCTTTCCAGTCCACATGATAGACCGAATGCCTGGCTTTTAAACTGAGTGCAGCTGCAGGAGAACAAGATGCATACATCACTTTTACAAAAAGCAGTTCCTTTGAGTTTCTCTTGGCAGTCCATTTGAGTTTTCCATATCACTGAAATTTAACATTTATAAAAATGTATAAGAAAGATACTTCCACAGTTATTTCCTTGCATTATAGATTTGCGAATCAGGCGGCAACATTCCTCAGAAAGTGTTTCTAGCATCAACAGTGGGACCAGCCATTCAAGCATGGGCAGTGGTAATGATGCTGAGGCCAAGAAAAAGAAAAAGAAAAACTGGGTAAGTGATCTACAAATTTAAATGTATTAATTGATTATCCTTTTGTATTGATACATTTTCATAAATAACATAATGGCGCATATAAATAAGCCATTCAGTGCCCTTCTCTGTATGTAACTTTGAATAGTGCTATGGCTAGATAGATTAGTTTTGGTTGCTAATATTGGTAAACCAAATATACTTGAATATAGTATGCACACTAGAAACTTTTTCTGTTTTTTCAGTTCACTCAATAAAATGAGCTAACTGTCTGGAATACTTCAGTAGATCAGGAAGAAAATCTGATGGAAATGTTTTAATGATAGATAAAGATAACATCTTTAAATTGAGAAGAGCATACACTTATCACAAGTACTTCAGATTTGACTGAAATAATGGGAGGATTTACTTTTGTTGTTTAAAATATGTTTATTACACAGGTAATATTTTAAAAATACTGATTCCAACTTCATTCCCTTGATTTGTAATTGCACACTCTTTCATGTTTCTGCAAGGTGAACTCTAGAGGAAGTGAGGTGAATATAAACCCCTGGAAAATTTGGCATGCATCTCAAAGAACTCTATCTTGGCATGATTGCTATTCATTTTGGCAGTAGGCTTTTGTACCCTTCTAAAACAGATCATTCTTTATGTCTCCTAAGTTTTTTTCTCTATTAATTTTACCTCCAACTTTGAAATCTAGAAAGGGGGAGTGTTGCCAAAATCCATTTCTTTCTTATTAAAAATCATAAACTAGAAAGAACATAAATTATGGTAATCTAATCAGTGCTTACACTCCCAGCTCTTGAAATGACGTCCATTGAAGAAAGTTCTCCAACATTTATTAGAAGAATCAATTGGGTCATCAAAACATCTATTTGTGTGGTTGGGCTAAAAGGGAGGGAAACATACCTTCTTCCTTTGTATGAGTAACTTGTGTGTTCATAAGAAGCTTCTGATCACTCAAAAAGAAGGGCATAATGCTCACTGCAAACATAACGTTTGCCATTTCAACTCTTGAAATAAATGGCTCTTTGGCTATTCTGTCCCTTTCAATAATGGATAAGAGCTTGTAGAGCAAAAAGGCAATGCTTGCATATATGAACTTGCTTCTTTAAAACAGAACTTTAGCAAATACCTCCTCTTTCCCAACCCTTTCAGCTTGTTGTCAATAAAAGGCAAGTATCATATCACAGCTTAAATATGCTTATTTCTGATCCATGCCACTTTAGAAATAATAGGATCAAACCTTTAAAGGAAAGACAATTCTACATAAGCAATACAGAAAATCATATTAATTGGAATGCAGCGTAAAATGTAATCATTTAAAACAATGTGGCTATTTAAGACCAGTCACCTTAAAAGGAATGCCAGAGGAATGGGATTCCACTGGAGGTGTAGGGTTTTAAATGAGCATCTGTTTAGCTGTAGCACTTGATCTTTCACCTTTTCCCTAGCATTGTGCTACATTGACTTTGAAAAGCCCTATATTGTATTCTTAGAATTACTGTGTTGCACATCTTAAAATGCTGCTTTATCTATATACTTACCTCAGGCAGCGGCTAGATTGGCATCTGCAAACTAACTTTTCAGCAAAAGATAAAGTAAGCCAAATCTTCAGAGATAATTCAAATACATTTAATCTCTTTTCTTTTCTCCTAGCTAAGGAGTTCATTCAAACAGGCCTTTGGGAAGAAGAAGTCTACAAAGCCACCTTCCTCACATTCTGACATCGAAGAAGTTACAGATTCATCTCTTCCATCCTCACCCAAGTTACCCCACAGCTCTGGAGATTGTGGGTCTTCATCAATAAAACCATCCCAATCAGCATCCGCGTATGTTTTCCTCTTTTACACATATCTTCCTTATAGCATATTGATTTTTTAAAGGAGCCATTTCTGATTTTGTGATGGGTCATTTAAAAATATTATCTCTACCTTTCAACTTTTGTTTCTAGTAATCTCTCTCTCTCTCTCTCTCTCTCTCAATTCAGACATCTTAATTTGCTATTAAACATTTGTTATATAGAAATCCTTTGCCCAAGAATATTCTTACTGCACTGGGGTAACTCTTGCTCCTTTCACCTACTGTCACTGCTTTCTGCACTTCATTATGACATGAAAAATATTGACCTAGCGCTCTTGCCTCTCCTGTTTTGGTGAGACAGTACCCAATGGGGTATTCCATAAATGGTAGTCTCTGCTAATTTAGTGCTGACTGGGGTCACCTGAAAGGAGTGGAAACACTTGTTACTAGAAGAAGGAAAGCTAGCAAGCTCCTTTAGGTGAGCTCAGTCAACCAGTCTGCTTTTGTAAATAAACTTTTCCACTAATTTGGGGGCTTCCTCTGCAAAGCACTAAACCTGCTTTATGTAAGTGGTGGTTCCCATTTGTGCAATTGGAGGCCCACTGGTTGCAGATAGGAATTGATAGGGGTATAAGCTTCCCACTGGATACTGTCCAATGTTCTCAGCTGTTTCCCATCACTCACTTGTCCTGTCCTCAAACCTTTTCTACATTCTTCTTCTACCAAAACCAGCAAAGCACTTACAGACCATTGAATGCATTGAAACATACACTTTCATTCACTGCATTAAGTGTTATCCTTACTTGGTGTGTGCATGTGCATACACATATATGCATGCACATGCATGCACACACCTGTACAAACAGAAGAAGCAAAACAAAATTCTATTTCCCATTAACAGAATGTGCATACAAGATCTAGTCAACAGGGTCAGAGATAGTGACCCACCTCCAGTTGAAATGGATAGGCAAGATAAGATAAGATAAGATTATTATTATTATTATTATTATTATTATTATTATTATTATTATTATAACATTTCTGAATAGGTCTTTTCTCCATACTATTTCATTTTACTGCCAGAGAATTCACATAGTCACTCTTGTTAGACACCTGCAATTCCAATTAGATAGATCGTTTGATCATCAGAACATATCCTAAACATACTAGCAGAAGTGTTTGCAACTTGCAGAGCATTCTGTGGCCCCACAGTTCAGTAAATAGCAACGTTAAGAACCGTTTTTCCTGGTAAAATGTAGTGATATCTTAAAACGGTTTGTTTATTTTGCCTTCCACTTCTGAAGTTAAGCCGTCTAAAAGCTGCACTCAAGGCCCTTCTGGTGGTATAGATGTTGCAGGATTCAAAAGCTTTAACATTTGGGTATGTACTGAGGGGCAGGACAGAGAATCTAAGGTCTATATTCTTTGTCACATCATAAAACATTTTGCACATTCAGAGCCAGGATCTCGGGGAAAAAAACCTTAGCTTAGCTTTCTCTTTCAATTCACTATATCTGAATTCATCACCTTCAATAATGCAAGGCTGAGAACTTCATAATGCTTTCAATTTCTGAACAGGTGGTCTGAAGGTATAATTCATGAATGAACAAATATCAATCGATCAATCTTGATTATGCAGTCACAGACCTGCTAAGAATGAACAAATATTTAGATTTGGTCTGTCTCTGTTTAAATCTATGCATAATTGCATCCACCAACAATACTGTATCTTGTAGTATATAAAATACATAGGGATAGACATTGAAAAAACCTATTGTAATGGACATATTTAAATTTTATGTATATCTTATATAATTTTATACAATAAAATTAGTGAAAAGAAATAACTGAATGTGCACAATGTTTTTGGCATGATTTTCCATGCAACTTTAAACCATAATCCTGTATACATGTATCTGCATGTAAGTCCAATTGAATTCAGGAAGGCTCACAGGATTGTACTCCCCATCTTTTACCTGTACTCTGATTTTAATGTCCATACATTCTACAGGATGATGATTGGGGTAAAATAAAATCTATCTAGGGCTGAGAGTGTTTTCCTTCTTTGGTTTATCATTCCATTTCCCTCCAAAGCCATTCATACTTTCATTCTACTGCATAGATGCTTTTAAAAATTTGTTTCTTCCTTGGACCTGAATCTCATTTTCTAAACCATATCCTTTACTTTCTTTCACTTGCATCTGTCTGTCTACTGCGTGTACATGCAGGTCATCTTTAATCTGGGCTCCAAAGAAAAGGCAAAACGGCCACGTGATCTACAAGCATAGATCCCGGTAAAATGGCATGTGGGGAATCACATATCCAAGAATTAGAATGCAGGGGTCCATTTCCCCCAAAAAACATTTCTAGTAATTCCTTGAAGAAAACTGTGGCAGTTTCAAGTTTGTATTTTAAGAATAGAAGTAGAGTAACGTCAGTTATATAAAGTGGATGGATATTTTTCTGAATTGGTATAGCAATGATAAAATGGTCGTTATTCCATGCATCTCAAAAAATAAAAAATTCAATATTAAAAACTGTGTTCCTTTAAGTCGCATTCTCAGAATTTCTGAGAATGATCAGGCATCTACAGCAAGGGTGTCTCAATATCCTCTACACAGATATTTCCCAACTGATGGAAACACTCTTCACTTGGAACAGAGTATCAAAGTTGTTGGTTATGGCTATGCCCTCTTTTCTCACAGGTGACAAGGGACCATATTTTTAAGCATTTGCAAACCATTCCAAGAGCAATGTGCAAGAGAACAGTATATAAAATATTTAATAATTAATAAAGGAAGAGTAGAGTGCAGAATTCCAGTGTCCACATTGAACCAAGCTACCACCTCTATAAATATAGGTTAATTTACATATTCATTTATCTGCTAAAATCCTCTAAACCAATTATGCTCACAAATTGTGATCTGCTCTAAGCTACACATTTTCCCCCATGTGGAAACTGCAGAGAACACAGCCTTGCAGCTTACTGTGTAGCCACACAAGAACTAGGACTTCTGCCCACACAGTGTATGGAGATCTTATGATAATGTGTGGATTATCTTTGCAAGAGTAAAGACCATTCCTGGTACCTGCTTCTGCTGCTGGAGATCTCTCTTCATACAGTTGGTCCATGTTCGGATTTCCCTTTTTTCTTTATGGCCTTTGCAGGGCCTAACTCAGACAGACGTATCCTGCAGTAATTTCCACATGCTACCATAACAAAGAAGCCCTGGCATTGGTTTCATACCATCATATCTATCACTCAACAAATAGAACATCATCTCTTTATCATCTGCATAATTGAAATTGCAATCATCTACTAAATACCACAGCCATAGCATTCATAATACCAGACATCAACTTAAACACCATAATATTTCAATGGAAACAATTCACATATTCAGGTCCAAGTCAGGTGTGGAGTAATCGAGAAAGACACTCATAGCCAAAAGGTACACACTGTATTTTGCGTTATACTTTACTGAGAATATTGGCAGAGCTAAGGTAGCTTTTGCAAGCACAATAGTTTATTTTTAATTGTTAGTTTGGAAAATTGGGAACTTTTGGTTAAAGTAATGAACTGTTTAACTCAGCTAGGACTGTTTTGTAAAACACAGCCTTCTTGTGCTTTGGAGGGAGGAGGGAACAACCATACACAAGAATTTGGCTTCTAGTACATAATGAATGTAGAACTAAATAGGAAAGTTATGAGAGAAGGCTTATAGTTTTATCTAGCTATTTTATTCCTTTTTCATGTTTTTAAACTGAACCCATTCATGTTGCTTTGATGAAATTCTACCTCCTGTTCCTAGGAGTCACCATCAGCAACCTTTTTCCTATTCTTTCATACAGAATAGTAGCACGCTGCCTTTAGAAGAGAACATTCCTTTAATCTTCTGCCTCTTTACCTTTACCTTTTACTTTTTTTCTTTTTCTTTTGGTTAGGATCTGCGAATGCACAGAGGCAGAAGCTGAAATAATTCTGCAGCTGAAAAATGAACTCAGGGAGAAAGAACTCAAGTTAACGGACATTCGTCTTGAGGCCCTCAGCTCAGCACACCATCTTGACCAGATTCGGGAAGCCATGAATCGCATGCAGGTCAGCTCAGTGGACCAAAGAGGGTATCATTACTCACAAAAACCATTTCTTTAATCTCCATGTGATGCTTCTGTTCAAGAATCACTCTGGGCTGAACAAAAGCATAACATGAGGACAGGAGGAAAACGATTTAGCTGAGATTTAATGGGACTGCAAAATAATGTAATAAGCAAGAGAGAGTGAGAGAAAGAGAGAGAGATTTACATCAGTCTGTGTTGTTGTTATGTGCCATCAAATTTTCTCCACCTTATTTATTTATTTATAACATTTTTATGCCGCACCCATTGCAGAAGCCTAGGGGCGGCTTACAAAGAGAATGGCAACCTTATGGCAACCTTATGAATGAAAGTTTTCCAAAATGAATGAAAGTTCTCCTTTCATTAAGGAGTCAATCCATCTCGTATTTGGTGTTTCTTTTCTTCTGCTGCATTCAAGTTTCTCTGGCTTAATCGTCTTCTCCATGGAATTTTGCCTTCCCGTGATGTGTCCAAAGTATGACAGCCTCAGCATGTCAGTTCTGCAAAGTAGTATTTTGCTTAGTGTTCCCATCTCAGTTGTTGGCAGTGATCCCTTTTAATTATCAGTTCCTCTGAAAAATGTTACATGGTCATATACTAGGTAAGGAGGTAGAGACACTTCTGGGGATATGGAAGCAGGCTGGCTACATCAAGAAAAACTACATCAAAAAGCTCAGGACTATTAAAGATCTTCCTGACCTCTAATTCCTACTGTTTCCCATTTCACACCTTACATTGCTTTTTCTAATCGCTAAGCTTCCAAGCTTATGAAGCAGGTCACAGTGTCTAAGCTTGTGAGTGATCATCCCACTACTAATGTGAATTAGCTGGCACAGTCCTTTCAAATTTTGCCACACTGAGTTATGCAAAGGAATCAACTCTGCAATTCTAAAAACATCTATTTTGTGGTAAGTTCCACTGAGTTCAAAAGGGTTTAGTCCTAGCTAAATGTGTATAGGATGGCAGCCTAAGAGTCCAATCACTGCTGTGCTGGACCTGTCCAGTTCAAATTGTTTTACCGTGGCATTCTGTAAAGATTACCTTTTGACTTCCTGATGGTTAAGGAAGGCAAGGGGAGGGGAGTTGTCTCAGTTCAGTAGAGGAGAAGGGAATTTCTTCAGTCAGAAGGGAACTTCACCATCTCTGCCTAGGGAGTGCTCAAGAAGATATAAACTTTGCTTCAGCCGTGGCAAGGAGCCTTTATCAGTCCCACCCCTGCTGTCAAGGAAGGGTTCAGGTTCAGTTGGGATAGAGCCCTCTGTTGCCATTCCATCACCTGGATGTGAAACCTCACCTCTGTTGCTGGGGGCCCAGCTGATGCTAACCCTGGTGCCAGCCCTCTTCCTTATTATATGAAGAACAGCTTGTTGGTATTTGAAATAAAAAGCCATTGCTTCAAAGTTGCTTTGTGGTCACAAAGCAAAGCCTTAAATATGCCCTTATGTTATTTTGGAATTCTAAAACTGCCCTAATCAATTGCTTAGACAAGCAATTCAAACACTCTGGTTTTATTATGTATTGATTAATTAATCTTAAATTCATGTTTCAAGGCACAACTGGTCCCCAGGCAACTCACAGAATTAAAAATAGCATAAAATAATCAAATACCTAATAAACCAAAGTAAGCTGAACTCAATGGGGGAAGGAAAGCATTACATTATCCCCCTCTGCCAACTGGGATCCCACTAATTATCGATACTGCATGTTGTCATGTTTTCATTTTTAAAAGCCTAGCACAATGTTACAAGTAACAACAGGGTTTAAGGTTATCTCTAGTTTGGTTCCTTGTCATTCAGATATTTTGGGGCCTGCAACAACTGCTTTGGTGGACAAAGGAATTTAGTGTGTGTGTGGTATTTATAATCCTGAATAATCACAGAATTCAGGAAATGAAAAGCAGATCTAATATGATAACCACCTGTGACAGATGTCCAAAGGACTGAAGTACCATGTGAAAATGAACTGTTACATCTATAAAGATTAAGGACTGAATCACATGTCTCCCATTTCCCAAAACTTGTTGAAAAGGATGGTGCAATATCTGGCAATTTCAACAGGCACTGTGGTAATCCACAATTTGGCAGTATCAGCTTTCTTCAACTCCTTAATTAGTTTCTTGTTTAACTGAACTTTTGATCTATTTTAGGTGTCATTTTCAATTATTTTCACTGTAACAGCTTTTTATTGATATTGAAAATGGGGATGCTAAATCTATTATAGCATGGTTGCTTATGTTTCTTGAGGCAAATGGAATTTTGCTTTGATCTGAAAATATGCTTCTGGTATTCCTTGCGTCTTCATGTTGTTATTGTTAACTCTCAGAATATTGTAACACCCCTGAGAGTTAACTAGGAATAGAATGTTCCTAGGAATATTGCAATCACAGGGAATCCTGCATGGGAATAGCATGGAACTGTCGGTAATGCTGTGCTTTTCCCTTGTTCTTCCATACTCCACCACTGTTGCTGGTCTTAGGTTTATCGTAGCCTGCAGTGTTAAGAGACTGAGTGGCCGTGAGACCAATGTGAAACAGAGACAATGGCATGTGTGAACATGAACAAACTCACCAACCCCTTCTAAATTGCCCGCTTGGATGCAATGCAACTAGCTTGAGGTTCTATTTTTATCTAGGCTATTTGTCATGGAATCCAAGGAATAGAAGTTTACAGTGTATCATTACTTTTGTGAAAAGGACAAAATGACCAAACAGTTCCAATTGACCTACCAGAATTTGTGTGCACTGTTTTTTCATTTTAATGTAGCTATGAAAACTAATTTAACTTACTTGACTTAACTAGCAAGTGACAAATATTTGTGATACCTATAACATACTTGGTGATATGAAATCCACCCCACCACCCTCTTTTCACTTTTTCTATCGATACCTTGTTGATAACTTGTATTCTCAATGCTAGAATGAAATTGAGATATTGAAAGCTGAAAACGATCGCTTAAAGGCAGAGACAGGGAACACTGGAAAGCCAGGCCGACCATGTTCAGAGTCTTCAAGCAGCACATCTTCCTCTTCTTCACGGCAGTCTTTAGGGCTCTCCTTGAATAACTTGAACATCACTGATTCAGTTACATCAGGTAAAGAAAAGTGATTTGGGTGTTTAGTCTTTAAAAAGTCCTACAACTCCCATTTTCCACAGCTAGCATTGCTGGCTAGGGGATGCTAGGAGTCATATGATTTTTAGCATCTGTCTAACCATGGATAGGATAACTCCCTTTATTTTATCATTTTACCAGGACATTTTGCATGGTTGCATGCTAAAGAATTGAGAAGTCAAATTAATCTTAACTGAAAGCTGTTTACTATATAATGAATCCACAGTTTTGAACATCAGAAGTAAAGTTTTCTGTTTTCTGTGTTTCGAAATAAAATAACACTGAGTTCATGAGCCATAAATATTTGATTGATAACTTTGTCCTGCATTGTTTTGCCAACAAAGTAAAGCACAGCAACTGTTATATTTTAGTCCACAATAACAACAACAACACATGATAACTATTTTCCTGTAATAATCACTGACATCATTTATATGTACAGAAACACATGTAAAGTTGCAAATAAGATCAACTGAATATCTTTTACCAAGTTAAGTATATTTTTACAGGATATTTGCATTTGTTTGTATTATCTTGCTAGATATTTTACTGGAAGATGTTACAGATGGAACTCTCCATAAAGAAGGCCAGAATGTTAAAATTATGGTCATGATAAACAAGGGCTATGGTCGATCCAAGGTACCGTGACTTCCAGCCTTTATTAATGTGTCCATCATTATAAGTATACCGATGCTACTGCTACTACAAAGGCTGTATTATACTGTCCCATAGTATATTCAATTGAAAATGTAACAGTAGACACTGAATGCACCCTAATATTTTTTGCATCTTGTAGCTATATTTGGATCATTCCAGCAATGTCACTAATTGATTATAAAGAGCAAAATGTTCTGCTACCCATTCATGTAGTTCAAATCCCTAGTCAATATTGCATATCCTGGTACTGTTAGGAAATGTGCCTTATCTACCTAACCCTAAAACAAGTTCTGAATGAAGAGAAGGACCCCATTGTAAGCAATGGGCTCTCTTTTTGCATGGATTAGACACAATATATTACCAATTTCAGCCTTTCACAACAAAAGGTTTACACATTCATGTCTTGGTACAGCGATGCTGTAATCTGTTTAAAAGTCTTAATGGCAAGTTAAGCCATTAAGCTTTTCTACTTGAGGCATTTACTGTGTTCCCATCATCTCCTACTCATGGCAGTAGAAAGGTTCTTTAGATGATAGCATGCCTCTCCAGTTTCACTTCTGTTTTTAAAGAGCATTTCAGAAAAGTGTTCAATTTTACCTGTGAAAGCAAAGGAAAATATTCTTTTCTTCTTATGCATTCTGCTATTCCACAAATATGTAGCAGGAAAGACAGAAAGGAAATTCTTTTTTGTATAAAGTTTGGATTGCAGTTCTGTAATGAAATAAAAAGTAGATACCTTGTATAGAAAAACCCTGCATCATTTAAATTTGATATATTTACTATATCTCAAAGCAGTATTATTTCTTCTCTGGGAAAATCCTAAGATAAGTCCAACTAATTAGATAAATGTTAATATTCTGTACATAAAACTATTCAGATAAGTAGTACTGTGACGATGTGAATACTGAAGTCCTTTCACTTCCCCTTTCCCTGCTTTGCTTACCTCCTCCCTTTTCAGGATCAAAAAATGCAGGCATATTTGATAGGATCTATTGGAGTCAGTGGTAAAACAAAATGGGATGTATTGGATGGTGTAATCAGGCGGCTTTTTAAGGTAAGGCTTCATAAGCCAATTCAGGAACATGGACACAATCTCCATTCTATAATATGTACCCAGTGTTTCCTATGATAATTTTCTTATCCTCTGCTTTTCCTAAACAAATTGGTCAGTGATGGGAAATCCTTGTGCCTATTTTCCTTAGGCACAAGGAAAGTGCGGGGAGGTGGGGGCAGAATGCCAGGATGCTCCCGTTCCAATCAGTGTGCTCTGGGAAGCTGTGGAGCCTAGAATGTCATGCTGATTAGAAACAATCAAATTAGTCTTTGTTTTTCACAAGCTATTTGCATTTTCAGTCTTTGGCATTTTAAAGCCTAGTGTGAGGCCATCATCCTGCACCTTGTTTTAGTTTTGTTTATTTGTCTTCGGAATGCAGACAAGGTTGGAATTGACTGTCATTAGAGCTAAGAAAGGAGTGGGACTCCAAGTTAATAAATTAATTTATTAAGCCACAGCTCTTGAGAGTTGTTCTACTTTATTATGTTGGAAGGAATTAAAAAGTTTGAATGCTCTTCCATACATGACAGTTCCCTGCGGGTAGGAAATTAACATGCAAGGAAGTATGGCTTTTGCTTATAGGCTTGTCTGAGGCACACCAGTTTTTCATGTGCCTGAAGCTGTTTTGTTTGATGGGTCATAAAATCACTGCTCTAAATGCAGTGTGAATTAAACAAGCAAGCTGCAGGTTTATCATCTCAGCAATAACTAGTTCAAAATCACACTGTGTCTTAATAAAATGCAAACTCCCTCCAAAGTCAAGTTTAGGCAAACTTTGTTTAAGGATGTCTGACTTGAAACAATTATTTTGCATTGTTAAATTGGCATTTATCACTCCTTAGTCCAGAAGTATTTGTTAGTTTTGCAAGTTTTCTTTCCAGAACCTAAGAAGAATTACTTTACGATTATGGGTTTTATAATAAATGTCAGAACGTCTGGAAATTGCATGAGGCCCAGTGGGAAGTATTATATTTCTCTTTAGGCCAGACAATTCCCACCATAAATTGGTTCCAGACAAATTGTAATATAGATATTGAAGTCAATGTGCACAGCATCAAAATATCTACCTAACTTATGTGGAAAACATCCATGAATCAATAAGTATCTGCAACGGGAGATTTTGAAATTGTGTTGTCATAACATTCTCTCCCCAAGTATGCCTACAGTTTTTCTGTATTCACAGTTTGCCTTGTTCAAGAAAATTAGGAACTACTCCTACCATTAGGTAGGCAGCTGCTTTGGGTATCAAGAAAAAGCAGTGAGTGTTAGCTAGTTATTGTAGCTGCATTTTTACATCTGGGGAAAGGGGCTTGAGGGATTTTCTGTCTGAAAAACCAAAATAACTTTACCAGCCTTGGATGCTATGCAGAATTCTGCCTTTGCAGTGCCCTTGGAGTCATGTGAAGTTGGATTTGTTCCTGACAACCATATACAGCTTGGATTTATGGAAAGGAAATCCTGCTCATGGAGCATTCCAGACATTCTAGAACTCCGATTTATGCATCATCCCAGAATGCCTGAAAAGTGCACGCACATACACTCTCCTTTGCAGCCACCAATCCATAATTTGTTCGGGGTGGAGCCAAATTTGGGGACAAGGATAGAATGCATGAGTGTAAGGGCCTATAGGTAATTCCACTGGGCAATGACAGTTGTGCATACAAACATAGTCAAGTTGTTCCCACCCTGAAGCCTGAGTTCATTTCCAATTATGTAAGCATGTGAACTGGAATGTATTCCGGAGTGAGCATCAAAATGTATTTTCAAGCACACATGCCGTTGACAAGTGTTTTATTTATATTTGCAGAATATGAACTTGGATGTTCAATATGAATCCAAATGCCCCAGTTCAGATCAGCTACAATTTAACATATTCTATGTTCCTCTTTTAATCTGGTCCCCTTTTATTCTTGTATGCTTTATACTTCATATGGTTTATGTTACGATAAATGTCATATTGTTTGTAGATTGTATGAGGTTCAGTGGGAAATATCAGAAATCTTCATGTTGGGAAAATTTTTGACATTTAGACTTAAAGTATATTGAATGTTCTTTGTCCGCAAATGATGGAAATGAGAGTGACATTTGAACAAGTGGGTGCGTAATATTCTATCCTGTTGCTTGTACATAATGGTCAGTGTTTGCATTTGCTTTTTATGTTAGGAATATGTTTTCCGAGTGGATCCAGCTACTAGCCTTGGTTTAGGCTCAGACTGCATAGCCAGCTACTGTATAGGTGATGTTATTCGATCTCATAGCCAAGAAGTGCCTGAATTGCTGCCCTGTGGATATCTGGTTGGAGATAATAACACTATCACTGTGAACCTTAAAGGCAAGACAACACATTTTTTGTTATTCCTTTCATTTTCTCTGCATATTCAAAGCACAAAGTATATCTGCATTTTTGCCCTTCAGCACAGTGTGGGATTGTACAAACACTGTAAAATCTGTTCCATCTACTTTCTCAAAGATTGTCAAGAACTTTTCATTTCATCTTCCACTCAGTGGTAGAACTGGGTTTTGCGCAAATGTGTTTGTATGCATTTGCATAAATTTGCACTTCTGAAAATATGCATATCCCAAACAGATGCAACCCCCAATATATATTTTTATATTTTCACTTTGGAGGGAAATGCACTTTTTGTTGATGGGTTTGTTTTATTTTCTTTATTCTTCGATGACCATATTTGTATACAATTACAGAAATAGGGGGAAATGTTCTGAAAAGAACAACCAGTCTGGTGTAGAGTCAGCAAGTTGAATTCTTAGAAATCCAAACAAATTTAAATCAATTCCAGAGTTTTCCAACTTATCTAGCACAGTGCAATATCTTACTTTTCAAAAATAATACCCTTACATCTGTTTAATGGAACTATCAAGATCATGCTAATAAAAGCACAGGAATAGAACTAATGATGCAAAATAAACATCTAAAATAATTGGATACCGCCACCAAGTCGAATTTCTCAATAGTAGCAGATGATGAATATTAATTAGTTCCAAAGCTTTCATAAAACCATTTAATGTTGAACTTTAAAGGAGCCATCCCATGTCAGGGGAATATGCTTCAATACCATGGATAGCTCACATTAAGTTCAGAGTGAAATCCAGATAAATAAGTACCTTGGCTGACACTCCAGCCTCCAGCCTCCATGGCACATGTTAAATGGCTTATAGTACAAAGGATATGGATGCCTTAGCCATGGCTTTGAAAAGGGGTTTCAGGTGCTTATTTTCTTTCCTAAGACATTCCAAATAACCAGACATCATGCACAGGGGCAGGCAACGTTTTGGGACCATGAGTACATTTTGCAATTTGAAAAAAAAAATGCCCTGATTACTACCACAACATGGTGCATTGCAGAAGGCAGCTGATTGCTATTTTCATTTCTTCATTTCTCTGAGCTCTGAAGGATTCATGGGCAAAGAAGATAAGAGTAGCTAGAAGCCCTCACTTTACTTTGAAGCAATCCCATTTTCCATTTTGAACCTTTGTTACCTGAAATAAAAATTAGAATGAGTTAACACTTGAGCAGGCATGAAAAAAAGGTGTTTGAGAGTGTTCTGGTTCTCACAGTGAAGGTGCCACGTTACCTACACTGAGGAGATGGATGTCATGACTCAAGATAGAAGGATCAGTCTATTTCTGGTCCATGTCAGCTTCAAAGGTAATCATTTATAAGTGAGTGTCACCCCATTTGTAGATAGTTTCATTAATCTGTAAATGTATTAATTAAAAAAATGAAAGTTGTATTATTTGAATGCATTTTTCACAAAATACATTTATAACATATCAACATAAAGACACACACTCTCACACACATTTTGTTGCATTTTTAAGCCAAGAATCAAATAATAAAATTCAGAGAAATACAAAACAAAGTGATAACAGCTTCCAATCCACATAGTAATTCAGGAAATGAGAATCAATTCAGTTTGCTCAAAAGTGCATATTGAACAAAGTATTTCTGCATTCCTGGTGATGACATCAAGGAACTGCATGTAGCAAATCATTTATTCACAGTTGGAAATAATGAAGTTATGCAGACAAGTTAGATACAGTCTTCAAGAATAAGTCTTGTACACTAACTGACAGCCCAACTTCCTGTTTCAATTATATCATTCTTTTCTTAGTATGCAAATTAGAACAAAAGAGAATTTTAATATAAGATAGAGGGTTCAGAAATCTGAATCAGACACTTCAAGTAGGAACTTTAAATGTTTCATATCGCCATGAGGACCTTCTATTTTAAGGGTTTTCAGAAAGACTTTGTGTCATCTGGTGTGATATCTCTTTCCTGCTAACCCTTGCTGCTGTCACATTGACCTTTTTGTTTTAAATGCCTCAGACGTTTTAGATATACATCACTGCTTCACTGAGTTTTCATTTCACATTTGCTTTGATTGCATTGCTCCCATTCATTTAGTCATGTGGTTAAGGTTTTTTAATATTATTATTATCATTATCATTATTTGGCTTTGCAGAAAGGTCTGCGCACTTCCGGCACTTTTTTGAATCTGTATTAGGAAAGTTTACTTGCTGTCAATTTATCAAAAACATGAAGGGGAAAAATTAAGAAGTTCCTTCTCTTAATTAATCTGGATTTAACTAAAAGCACATAATAGCAGAAAAAAATGCTCTATTCCCTCCTCTTATTTTCAGGAGTAGAAGAAAATAGTTTGGACAGCTTTGTGTTTGATACGTTAATCCCCAAACCAATTAGTCAACGGTACTTTAATTTACTGATGGAGCATCACAGAATTATCCTGTCAGGACCCAGTGGCACTGGAAAGACCTATTTAGCCAACAAGCTTGCTGAATATGTGATAACTAAATCTGGCAGGAAAAAAACAGAAGATGCCATTGCTACTTTTACTGTAGATCACAAATCAAGCAAGGTAAGACATAAGAGACTGAGACTTATGAACATACAATATATTTGTTGTTGTTGTTGTCATTGTTAGTCGCAAAGTCGTGTCTGACCCATCATGACCCCATGGACAACATTCCTCCAGGCCTTCCTGTCCTCCACCATCCCCTAGAGTCCACTTAAGCTCACGCTGAGTGCTTCAGTGACTCCATCTAGCTGCCTCATTCTCTGCCGTCCCCTTCTCCTTTTCCCATCTATTGTTCCCAGCATTAGACTCTTCTCAAGGGAGTCCTTTCTTCTCATTAGATGGCCAAAGTATTTGAGTTTCATCTTCAGTATCTGGCCTTCTAAAGAGCAGGCAGGGTTGATCTCCTCTAGGACTGACCAGTTTGATCGCCTTGCGGTCCAAGGGACTCGCAGGAGTCTCCTCCAGCACCACAATTCAAAGGCCTCAATTCTTCGGCGCTCAGCCTTCCTTATGGTCCAACTTTCACAGCCAGACATTGCAACTGGGAAAACCATCACCTTGAATATACGCACTTTTGTTGGCAGGGTGATGTCTCTGCTTTTTAGTATGCTGTCTAGATTGCCATAGCTTTCCTCCCCAGGAGCAAGCATCTTTTAATTTCTTGGCCACAGTCTCCATCTGCGGTGATCTTGGAGCCCAGGAAAATAAAATCTGTTACTACCTCCATTTCTTCCCCTTCTATTTGCCAGGAAGTGATAAGACCAGATAGTTTTCTTAATGTTGAGTTTCAAGCCAACTTTTGCACTCTCCTCCTTCACCCGCATCAAGAGGGTCTTTAGTTCCTCTCCACTTTCTGCCATTTCATAGCAGTGGTATCATCTGCATATCTGAGGTTGTTGATATTTCTCCCAGCAATCTTAATTCCAACTGGTGATTCATCTAGCCCCGCCTTTCTCATGACGTGTTCTGCATATAAGTTAAATAGGCAGGGCGACAGTATATAGCCTTGCCGAACTCCTTTCTCAATTTTGAACCAGTCAGTGGTTCCGTGTCCAGTTCTCACTGTTGCTTCTTGACCCACATATAGGTTTCTCAAGAGACAAATAAGATGGTCCAGTACTCCCATCTCTTTAAGAACTTGCCACAATTTGTTGTGATCCACACAATCAAGGCTTTAGCATAGTCAATGAAGCAGAAGGAGATTTTTTCTGGGGAAACAGCAAATATTGCTTTCTGTATTATAGAGCTATTGCATCTCTGCTTTTTATTTTTTATTTTTTAAACCCAGGCTTATTTAACAGCCATTTGTAGATACTTTCAAATCAAAAATGGGTCTAATCAAGATCATTTACTTATATAAAGTTAAAGCACAAATCTATGCTTTTCTAAGATGAGTCAGAATGATATAGACTAGAAATGAGACTTTTCTCCTATGACACAGTTAGTAGAATTTGCAGAAGCAAGCTTCTTATTCAACCCTCTGTTTATGTGCTTTTTGTTGTACTGCAAGGTTGCAACAGGTTTAACATACAAAAGAAAAATCCTTGCCTTCAAAACATTCTCATATTGTTTATTGGATGCCACATTTTATATACAAGATGCAGATTTGGGAAACAGAACTTTGTTTTGTTTGTTTGTAGAAATTCATATGCTTTTGTATGTTTGTAGAAATTTTTCCACCATAGGTAGATGGAAATAAATTTGTTATCATGCACTCTTTGTTTTTCCTTTTTTCTTTTTACAAAGAGTGCTTCCAGATGAAACTTGCCCTTCCTCATCACCTTGTCTGGATCTTACCAGGGATTCAGGCAATATCTACAACCCATAATCCTGTTTTTCCCACTGCTCCTATCTTTTTTTCTTACCGCAGAAAATCCACTAAGGAGAAGGATGGAATAGCTGCTCAATGCATCCTAATTTGTAACTCTAGGACAGCAACTCATTTCATACCTGGAAGTGCAGCAGCTGGAATGAGACAATTTAGCAAAATTTCATTTCTATATATTTGGTATTATGACTGGAAAAGTTGTTAGAAGGCCCATGTGGTTCCAATGATGAACTCTGAGTCCATCCCTGTGATTTTGCTATCTACTCTCAAGCTTTAGACAAAGAAAATGATTTTTAAAAATCAGATTGAGATCGCCAAAATCATCTAAGTAACACCTAATGTGAACAGAATGTTCATAAAAGTGAGGATGGCAACAGAAAAACATTGCCTTTATTGCCCTACTTTTCTTTTCTTTAAGGATGTGCAACAGTATCTTGCTAATTTGGCTGAGCAGTGCAATGCTGATAACACTAGTGCTGACCTTCCTGTGGTAATAATCCTTGACAACCTCCATCATGTTGGGTCTTTGAGTGATATCTTCAATGGTTTCCTTAATTGTAAATATAATAAATGGTAAGTTTGCTTTTTATCTTGTAAGCCGTCTGTGTAGTAGGCGATAGAATGTAAGGTGAAGTTCTGTGAAGTACTGAACGAACACTGAGTTACCCCCTTGTTACTTCTTCAAGGAACTGATCAGTTAAATATAAAGGCAAAATGTTAACTATAATTGCAAAGGGCAAAATTCTCAACTATTTCTCTGGAAATAAAGACCTTGCCCATGCCCTTACTTAACACAGGATAGACATAGATTATACATCTAATTATGATTATTTCACGTCATTAGCTATGCTGGCTAGGACTAATAGGAATGGTAGGCCAAAACCTTACAAAGGAGCTGCTGGCTACAGGAACACCCAGAGCTATTAGACATTTATTTTGGATAGGTGAAACAAGTGAAGGCCAAGCTTGATAAAGGAGCATCAAGAATGGTGTTGCAGAAAGTTAAATTGGTATAGTTAGAAAGGATGAAGTGATGGTAATTGTAAAAAATAAACTCGAGCAAGCATTTTGTAGATCTGACACAAAAGCACGTAAAAGAATCCCCTTTGAATTATAATTATACACAGTAGGACATTAACAGTAATATGGGGATGTTTTTATGGGAACCTGCTCAGCAATTAAGATCTGATTCAAAGAGTCTTGCTGAGCAGCCCTTGTCTTGGGAGCTGAGGGGAATAGCAACTATAGAGAAGGAGCTTTTTTTCCTGTGGTTGTTTGTGCACCAGCTGTGGAGCACCTTCCCCTAAGGTGTTCACCTTGCACCAACTCTGCAGAGTGTTAGGTACCAGGTTGAAAACTTTTTCTTATTTTCCTGGTTTTTAATAAGCAATGGAGCTGACTTTAGTACAGCTTTTAATGTTATTTCTTATCCTGTGTTTCTAAATTTTCCAGATTTTACTGGGTTAAGCATTAGTCATTTTAGGGCTTTATTATATTTGATATGTGTGTATTTTTGGAAGTCATCCTTCTTTCCTTAATGAGGGCAGGATATAAATGTGTTAATTAATTAACAACTACGTCCATTTTCGTTTAGCCCTTATATAATTGGAACCATGAACCAGGGAGTTTCATCTTCGCCTAACTTAGAATTGCATCAAAACTTCAGGTACATCCTTTTCTGTGTGCTTAAAATGCTAGTTTTAATGCAAGCCTTCAGACTGATTTATTATTATTTTATTTTTAATGATAGTAAGGGAAGAGTTGCAGGTCTGTTGCTCATTAGATTTTTTTCTGGTAGCTATATAGGTGGGATTGGAAAACCAGTATGTGCACAGCTCCCAGATAATGAATGCATGTGCACACACATGTATGCATACACTCATGTATAGTCAGGGGACCACTATCACATCCCCTTGTGAAAGGAAGCCAACCTATCTTTCTTCCACGTGTAACAGGCACTAAGGCGCTACAAACTGAAGTTCATTTTGTCACAGTTGCATATGTGATTTCCACTAGCTTAGGATGCTGAAGTTAAATCATCACTTTAAGTCACTTGTGGCAGGGTTTGAGAGAACAGTTAAAGACCTTTTTATTCACCCATCATTTTAATAATTAAATTAATAATTTTAATAAAAATAATAACCTTTTACACTGCCACATTTTTTCTTCTTTCTCTTTTTCTTCCTTTCTTTAGTTTTGAAGTGTTATTATTGTTAGTTCTGAGTTGTTATTATCAAATGTTTTAATTATATTTTATATTATTAATTAATTTTTGTAAGTTGTCTTATGCAAAGGATGAGGTAAAATGTTTTAAATAAATGCTAAATAATACTACAATTTAATAGAAATGTCTTTATTACTGACTTCAGGCCCTGCCATCCTATGGTTGATCCACCGTCTAGCCCAGGAGCTGGTTTACTGACAGGACCCAATCAAATGCCATAAAGGCACAAATTCACAAAAAAGGCACAATGTTAGCATCTAACCTCTGTTGTCAACCCCTAATACCTGGCAGTCAGTGGTATAGGCAGTGAAGACAAAATGCAGCTAAGCCTTGGAAGGGATTTGCAAGTTATCCATTCCATACAATTACCTGATCTTTTGTTTTTAGCCATGTGTGTTAGTAGTTACTGAATTCCTTTACAGATTTCCATAGGTTACTTACATGGCATTTAAGGATGCACTTCTTTTGTTTTGTCTTAATTTTTCTATCAACTTTAGTGAATGACACAAAATTCTGTATATTGAACCCCTTATGTTGATTGTTCTTTGCCTGTCTAGGTGGGTGCTGTGTGCTAATCACACAGAGCCTATTAAAGGGTTCTTATCCAGGTATTTGAGGAGGAAACTGATTGAGACGGAGATAGAGAGGAATGCCCGCAATAATGACCTCATCAAAATTATTGACTGGATTCCTAAGACGTGGCATCATCTCAACAGCTTCCTAGAAACACACAGTTCATCTGATGTAACCATTGGTAAGGCATTTCTTCAGTAAGTAATATAAACTATGGGTAAAACTGTATCTTAGGCAGGGTATAAATTTAAGAAGAGTAGTTACAGAAACTTAAAAGTTTACTGTGACACTTCCCATGACTATTTCACTAACATTAAAATAATGGGCATCTGATATGGAAATTGTGTTTGTGAACTTGGTTTTCAATTATGCTGCTGTACTGGAAATGTTCCACTGGCAGGGATCACACGACCACAGGGAAAATGAAGTTCTATTGGCTTCTTTCCCCCACCTTCTGAATGAAGATTGCACACTACGCAATTTGCCAAACTGCCCTTGCACTTCATAGCTTCCCATGCATTGTGGAGGGTGGCTTCAAAACTTCTGAAGGACCCTGCAAGCTAGGAGTTCTGGGGAGGTTTCAAAGCCCTCCCACCATACCCCTCACCAGGTTTGGACAACATGGGAACCAGCACACTGTGAGGGTAACTAGGCAAATCACACAATGGGTGATAGCACTAAGAGGATAGAGAAAAGAAGCCACCATGGCTCGTTTTCCCTGATGTACACGTTAACTTGATTATTAGGGTGGCCTAGCTACTGAATTGTTCATGCGGTATATACAGTACAAACTCATTTCTGAATAAGGCAGGTGGAAAGTGATGTAAGTTGAATTTACTGTCCTCTGGATAGGTGAAGAAGTGTGGTAATCCAGGATTTCCTCAACTAGCATGGTCACATTATGACATTAAAGTTGATGTCATTTACCATCATTGTGCCATCATTTGCCATTGTTTTGGTTGATGAGCGGGAAAAGGAGCAATAGTTAGAAGAATGTTCCCATCCATTGAAAAAGGGAAGTGTTTCCCAGCAATTCCACATCCAGCCCCACTTAGCTTCAGAATGTTGAGCAAACTATGTTTTCTTCTTGGACAAATAAATCTACCCATTTCCTATCCATTTGTCAGTACTTTCTGAAGACCTTCCTATAGATTTGTCAGTACTTTCCTATTTCTTATCCATTTTCCGTTCATGGAAAGACCAATAAGTGTGGCTCAACTGGTCTGCAATGATATTCTTCATGCACTGATATGAGGCTGATCCAATGACAGCCAAAAATTTCTCAAAGCAGCTGGCAGCTGCCACAATGTAGGCAAGTGTGTTCTGCATCTTCAAGAAACAGTGTGCCTTTTTTCTGATGAAATGTTTTATTATTTCTTCTAATATAAACAAAAGCCAACTGGAACCTCAGAAGGCATGTGTTTACATAAAAGCAAAACTCACATTTGGTGTCTCATACACATTCCAGAAAATACTGAGAAAGCCTTCCTTCCGTCCTTCCTTCCTTCCTTCTAACTTCATTTTCATCTTCTTAGAACAATGAGCTAAATACAAAAGATGCAAATGTGTATTGTGAAAAAAATACTTGGATATTTTATGGTCCAAACATGAGATGTCAACTATAGGGAAGTTATCAGTTTATGTTTTTAACAAATACCTTCTTTTTCAGGTCCTCGTCTTTTTCTCTCCTGCCCTATAGATGTTGATGGTTCCAGAGTATGGTTCACAGACCTCTGGAATTATTCCTTGATACCCTATATTATGGAAGCCGTGAGAGAAGGACTTCAGGTAGGATTTCAACAAGAAGTTATCAGAATCTCCTGAGAAAAACTTATGTAGGTTTCTTTGTGATTTACAGAGGATGATTTTCAGAATTGTGTGAAAATTTGAGAGGGAGTTTTCTAGCACTTTCCAAAGGACAACATTCCCTTTTTAAAATGCACTCTCTGATGATCTGTAACAAGGGATAAATGTGCCTCAGTGTCTTGTGCCCATTTTTATTCCTTTCTCCACATACTGAACTCACTTGAGGAGACCACGGGCAAGATGCCCTTCATCGGCATGCACAAATGGTCTTGCCCCGAGTGCTTACTGGGAGAGAAGGACTGAGCAGGCAGTCATAGGACAGGTAGCACAGAAGGAAGCATAGTATAGCTGTGGATGCAGGGTGGGGAGGGGGGATTCAATTTTAATCCTCTTTTTAGCCCTGAAAAGATTTTGGGGAGGATTAAAAAGATGGGTGATTTGCATTGCAGTCAGTCAAGTTCTTGTGACAATGCTGGGCAACAAGGAAAAGGAAATCTTAAAAGGCACCAGCTGAGCCCAGATGGATGGATAAAGAATGGTTCCCTCCTTACTTCTTGAGATGAATGAAGATGATTTCTTAGAGTACCAGCAGTCATTTAATTTCCCAGCATAATGTCATTTTGGTGCACAGGTGCATGCAGGCTACTGGGATGTGTTTAAGATGATGAGTCTGTTGCTTTCTTGGTGTACCTGCTCTGTGCTCCTTTCAATGGAAAGGGGGGATTTTGTTTTTCCCCACGCACACAGCTGCATGCAAGATTGACAGTAAAACTGTAGCTATGGAGAAAAGTAATAAATATCTCTTCCTTGGGCTATCCCCAAACAATGACTAGGAGAAATATAGCTAAATCTTTAATGTAACATGTAGTTTGGCTGTTAAATAATATCACCAGCAACTACAACAACCCATAGACAGTAAGATTTGTTCCTCAAAACTCTTGGGGGTCTAGGCCTTTAAAATCCAATTAACACATGACCAAACCATATATTGTGCTGAATGCATTATTGCATTCAATAGGACTGTTTCATTAAATCAAAATGACTGTACCCAGACAAAAATTGCAACATTCACCCTACCACTCCACTCCACTGCTATATGCATTGAGAGGAAATTTTCAACTGATGCCAATGGAACATTTCCTCCTAATGCAAATAGCAGTTTCCAGTACTCATTCTACAGAATTCTCAGTCTACAAAGCAATGCAGGCATCTTGGTTTGGTGGGCAGATAGTGAGGGTGGGATTACCTGATGTTCATAACCTTCTAACTTCTAACATTTTACCTCCCTAGAAAGTTTAAGGACTGTATAATGTCATAACACAGTTCTGAATTATATTTTGGTTTTCCCACACATTTAAAATGGTTCTTGAAATGGTGCTACATCATAATCTAGGTCATTCTGACACCCAGGCAATATAAAAATGGCGGGCAACAACAAGGAGCCAGGGATAATGCTGGTGAGTGTCTATCTCCTGAAAAGCCAAATAGGAAGATGGCTCCCAACTCCTTTTGTTGTTGAACATTGCCTCTTCCACCCATTGTTTCACTAGAAATTCTTCAAGTGAATGAAACAAGCCATTCATTCTTTCATTTTGGGGTAAATTGTAGATGTATGGAAAACGAGCACCTTGGGAAGATCCCTCAAAGTGGATAGCTGATACTTGCCCATGGAGTTCACTGCAGCATGATTGGTCATCATTACTTCAGCTAAGACCTGAAGATGTTGGCTATGAAGGTTATGCATCTGCCAAAGAAGGAACCACTTCAAAGCACATTCCACAGACAGAGTCAGAAGGAGATCCTTTGGTAAAATGAAAGCATCTTATCCTTCTTCATATACTTACCTGTATGCTTTTCATCCTGAGCAAGTAGTATGTACAGCGGCCAAAGTTCTGGCTGGTTATTTTGACTCAATTCACTTTCTTGCTTTCCAACCAATACCATAACACCCTTTGTATCCCTAGATTAGGAGATATTATTCTTTCTACCTTCCCATTTTGATTCCCTTCTTTCAAACATACTGTTTTCTTTAGTTTCTCTATGCCATCTGCACCACTGCCTTTGGTTTCTTATGATAAGTTCATTACATATCCTGCCCACTTTTCTTGGCACAGTTTTACTTTTTTGGCCAAGCTCCCCCACCCCCATTTATTACAATATGATATACTTGCCTGCAGTGTCTTGAAGGTGGAGGTAAAAGTGTAAAATTATCCCAAGATAACTTGTCCAGAATCATTTAAAGTGCCTGTGTATTTGCTGTTAAGTTTGAGGAAGCCATTCATTCAAGTTTTTATTAGCTATTCTTTGCATGAACAACAAATCATCATGTATACAGGGTAGCCCTTTCTTCAAATAGCCTTGAATTTCTCTCTGGTTACATTTAATTTTAAGCTCCATCCATTTTGTGTACCCAAGATAATATTTGTGTTTGATTCACATATTCCCTTTCCCTGAAATGAAAAAATAATTCTATCAGTAGCTCCTGATTATATAGTCCTTTCTCTTAGTGCAGCTCTGTGTCTTAGCCTGGCATTAATTCCTTGGATATGTAAAATAAATCAAGCTAAGGAGTTATTATTTCAGAATATATGCTACTCCCCAAACATTCAGGGCCATTCTTTAAGCATGCAGGAAGCAGAACACTGATTGGGGTTATGCAAATAGGAGCAGTCTTGGTTCATAATACGAGGGGTCCTCAAGGGCAGAGAACTGCTTCATTCCCTCCCTCTCACTCTGAATGCATCTCTTTCGTTTTCTGTTCATCCTGGTATTTAGCTGTAGTGGGTGCAGAGAGCACTCCATTGACAAGGGAGAAAGAATTCAGGAAGTGTTATGGATGGTGGGCAACAGGTCCAGAAGAATGGAAAAGGACGAGAAAGAGCAAGAAAAAGCTGTGTGTGTGGGCAGGTGGGTGCGGGTGCACACACACATCAGGGAGAGGAACAATGAAAATGCAAAAGGATCTTAGAGATGGAAGGACAGAAGAGATCTTGATAATATTTCAGTAGGGGGGGGAATGGGGAGCTGGATTGAAGACTGGAAGCTAAAGGGACTTGAGGCCTTGCACCTTCTTGGCTGCCACAGTCGCCTATACATTTCATGAGCCTCTGACTAGTAACATAAAAAGACTAGCAACAACATACACCTGGAAGAAGTAAGACAGCCAGCCTATCTAGAATTGCAGATTCTATATGGATGTGGTAGTGCCAAAGCCACCTCGTTTCAGGAAGTCTGAAAAAATCTGAAAAGGTTGTTCTAGGACAAATAAAATGCTTTCTTTTCTTTGCATACTTCTTACCACAGAAACCAGAGCTCTTTGTTTTAAATAATGCTCTTTTAAAATGCTCTCAACGTACCTTGGTTCCCTGGACACCATGGCAAGAGGGAAGCTTTATAAATATCAAGTGTAATTATGGTAATTTTAGGCACTGAACATCTTAGAACTCCCCAGGGCTCTCGATGATAAGTAAGATGTGCTTAAGGGCTCTTCTGGAACCCAGCCTCGTGGCTTTGGTGTGCTATTTTATTTTGCCAAGGTCAGCTCCTGGACAGCAGATGGTGCCTCTTGTATTCAGCACTTGGCAGCAACCCCTTCCACTTCAGCACCCACTCCCCTTTTCTGCAATAGTATGGATGTGCATGCAAACACAATCAAGTTTCTCTTTCTGTCCCAATGCATCCTCATACCAAAACTTCAAGTCTATTTCTTTTATCCTTAGATAAGTGCAGAATTGGGTAAATAGCTGGGCTGCCTCTACTTTATATACTTTTGAATTCCTGTATCTTTGGAGTCTAGTCCCAGTTGCAATGGTTCTCATGCCTTTGGGGACTTCAGGAGTTTACCCTGCCATCTTAGCCAGCACGGATTTTTCAAAGCACCGTGCCATTGTGAAAAAGTGTTAGGACCATCACCCCCCTTTTTTGCCTGTTACACATCTTGGAAACAACAGAGTTGTTGCTGCATGAAAACTTTTATCAATGACAAGCATTTCTGTATTTCTTTCTCAGATGAATATGTTAATGAGGCTGAAAGAAGCCGCCAGTTACTCAAGCGCACAGAGCTGTGACAGCGACACTGCCAGTCATCATGATGATATTCTGGACCCCTCACTTGAATCAACTCTCTAGAGGGAAATAGGCCTGGCTAGAGGATGCTGGTAAACCTACACCTGCTTCAAGTGCTGAAGCAGCAGGTCAGGATAGCCCGGAAGAGAGAGGAAGGGAGAGAGTGTGTTGTGTCATATATAGGCGGTTGACTTAACTCTGACAAGTCAGGGAAGCAAATCTGAGTGGAAAGCTTGAATTAGTTTAATTTCGAGACATTTCAGTATCAGTGGAGCTGAGTGAGACTCCATCAATCAACTGGAAAGGGCCTTTAACAGGGGGGCTGCTAAGCAGATTGCACATGTATTAGCCAAACTGGAATCTCGTTGGGTTTTTCTTTTTTCTTCCTGTCTCAAAAGTTTACAGTGTAGGCCTTTTATTTTACACTTCAATTTTCTCTGAGGTGCTGCATTTGTGGTCTTCTTGATCTTCCTCCTCCTCTAACCTCTGCGGTGCCCCGGGGCACTCATTACAGGACTCCGGTAGTGTTTGATTTGTCCGCTGCTGCCCATTCCAAAAAGAGTTGGAGAAAAAGAGAGAGAGAAAGAAAGAGAGAGAGAGGAAACTCAATAAGCACAAACAGTATTGTGCAATTGCCAGGAAAACGCTACTGTGATGTGCTGGATAAGTGCCAATTTGATACTAAACTGCTCTGTTTGCAGTGATGTGGTCCACCAAGGTTTCTGGGGGGGTTTGTGTAAAAAAAACACATCTGTTTTATATACAAGTTGTTTTTAACCACAAGGGTATTTTTTAAACACCTGCCCACTAATTCTTATCTGACACTGACTAAAGGCTTTTTAGGGCTTTGTTTGTTTTGAACCTTTTCAGGGGTGTGGGGGAAGATAACATTTACTATGGTGCTGTCTCACTGCCTTAAAACCAGTTTCTAGAACAGTTTTACAGTTGGTTTAATTTGTTAAACCATTGATTAGTTACACTGTTTTCTTTCTTCATTTACTAACGAGAGAGCATCAGTGAACACAGTAGCCTCATGTCTGTAGATCATGAATATTATTTTTTGTAATGAAGTGGCTCAATGGGAGAACTCTTGATATAGATATATAGATAGATAGATAGTATTTTTTATCTTGTGTGAATAAATTGCCTACCATCTAAAATATTCAAGTGACCCAGAGACCACTCCCAATTAACTCTAACTGAAAACAAAAGCCCAAGACAGTTCGCTCAGATCCATTTGCTCCTATGGAAAAGAGCTTATCATGAGAGACAGAGTGAGTGAGAGAGAGAGACAGAGAGAGAGAAAGGGAGAGTGAGAGAGAGAGAGAGAGATGCTTGATAAAAGTTATCCAGCAGAGCTGGGTGCACTTGATGCAGCATTAGCACAAATATTTCTTTATTTTTCCCCTCTTCTTTTTTTCCTAGTTTGAAGCATGTTGTTTTAATTGCAATTGTACATGAAGAAATTCAGCATTAAAGAACACTGACACAGTGAAGTCCACTGTGGAAGAGAGAAAAGTTTATACTGTAAACAGGAAGGGGGGTGGTTTTGCACAGTCTACAGGGTGGGTATTGTAAATATTTAAAAAAGCCTTGCACAAATGAAAGCAAACAAACAGCAACAAAATAGGAAATTGTATTTTATCCCATTGGTGTTAAGAGATGTTTCACTTTCTGAGATTATTTGTATGTTCCAAACAGATGCAGAACGCAAACTGTACAATCTGTTTGTTAAACCTGGTGTGTTTGTCCTGTATTTAGAACTGCTATGACTATGCAGGAGCTAGCTGTACTTGAGTGAGCATGTTTCAATTTACATTATGAAGCCAATACATCTTAGGGGGAAACAAAACTCTGTTTATCTTTCCTGGCAGGCTACACCAGACTGAATGAAAACTGATCAGAGTAATGGGATATGCTGGTTCAGATTAACACAAGTGATCCAAGGGCTATGGCATTGTGTAGACATGCACTTGCACACTTAGAGCCACAATCCTAAAACAGTTTGCCTGGAGCATATGCAGTTCACAGCAAGGGGTGTGTGAATGGGGAGGCAGGGGCAAAAGAGCACTTTCAAGTTCCAGTGAGCCAAGTCTTCAGGACTTGTGTCTGGTGCTATGAACTCCTGTGACCATCAAGTGGCCATCTCTTTTATAAAACAAAGGTGAAGTAATCAGTACTGTTCTCTTTGCTGCGCCACTAAAGCTACCAGTCTCCTGCACAATGCTATTGCCCTAATACAGATAACTCTGATTTTATGCACAATGAATGTAGTCAGGCACCAAATACTAAGTTATGTTCTCATAATGTTCAGTGGCATGCCTCTCTCTGGCAAATGATTAAAGCAACAGCTGCTCTTAAAGATATATGTGGTCTGAAACAGCACGCACATTCCTGCCATTTTTGACATACACAGACGCACATACAAACCCTGTATGTATGTATCACATAATACAACTTTCACTGCAATACATCTCAGTGAGTCCACCTAGTTTACAAATTTAAAATTTGCTTGTGAAACATTTGTCTGTATACATTTTATATTTTGTACATTTTTGATGTAACATATCGTGTAAATAGACAGAAACAGTGAGATAAATCATCTGAAAAGTTTTGTAGTCTTTGTAAAGCCCTATTAATAAGTATTTGGTGTCATCAGACTTAACTGAATGATGTATTTTCTATTGATTTATTGTTCTTCTAGCTTGTAAACCAGCTTGCATATATTTTTTGCAGGTGTGCACACTGTATCTGTCTAAATTATTACTTTGCCATTAAAGTGGAATTATTTATTGACAGCTGAGTCTGTTGTCTTTGCACTCAGGAGAACAGACAATTAGATAGTTTTATGGGAAGATGTATCTACTATTTCAGAAGCGGCTTACAAGGACCATGACTTGCATCTTCCTCGGCAAACTTTTCCATGAAAATATCCTGTTGTTGTGTAACTCTGAATTTAAAACATTTTGAGAGAAAAACAAAGGACGTAGAGGAAAAAATGATGCAGTTTGATGTTTGACAGACGATGTCAAAGAAAAGGAGTGTAGCATTATATAAATATTGTGTGTGCTCCAGCCATTTGGACAAATAGCTCATGGTTGTGGAACCTGAAAGGCACACAGCAGATGCACCTGGCCTGCTTCCCATCTTCCAAAGGGCAGCTTGAAAGTCAAAAAGGCTCCCTTAACTACAGGACCATCCACAGGATGCCTCTCCATCCAGGAATACCACTCTGCTGTGCTTGCCAGAGCTTTGCTAGGACAGACCTATTGCACCTCTACGCAGAAGGAATCTGCATGTGAGATCCTGTGTAGGCTTGTGCAGGCAGGTTCTCTGTTGAGAAGCCCTTAGGAGCTTCCCACTGTGGTTCTGGAGTTGATGGTTCATGCGGGTCTGTGATAGAAAGAATTCAGGCAACAAAATGTCCCTATGTCCCTTCCATTCACTCACTTGGAAGCCTGAGCACTTCCATCTATTCATAGACCATACACGTTGAACTGCACCATACTGTTGCAATTCAAGGAGCTCTAACATGTTCCCTGCTTTCTCTCCACTGAGCTATAGACCACCTAGTGAACCTGAACAAATCAAATGCACAAAGAGAGATGCAGAGAAAATCCACATTTAAGGGGGCTGGTGGAAGGAGACTCTGCCCATATCTTGCCAGCCTCTACCCCTAAAAAGAGGTTCCCCAAGAATTTTGGAATACTGCTGACTGGAATTGTATAGAAAGAAGAACTAACTCTGAAAAGCAGGAAGAAGCAACTTTTGCAAAGTGAGCTCTGCTTATGAGTTGATTTCTGTTAATCTTGTAAACTGCCCTTTTCCCCTCATCTCACTATTTCACAGCCCATCCCTTCTAACATATCTCCTAAACTTCAGGGCACACTTGCCAGGAGAAGAATGGGTAGAAAAGTAAGTATCTGCCAGCTCCATTTTGAATATTATTCTCTGAATCCAATCAATGGTCCAAGGAATACAGAGGGTACAAGTGACACACCTAGAAAGCATAGGGGTTGCTTCTAGATCATTCATCACTGGATGCTTAAATGGCCTCAAATGCTAAGAGACCCCCCCCCCGTTTTTTTTTTTTTTACTGATTTTGGCCAGTATGCCAGGTATGACCATTTTCAAAATGGGATAGTTCAGGCACTGGTAATCTCAAGGCTAGATTATTGGAAAGTGTTTTATGTGGTGCTGCCCGTGGTGCTTCAGTTGGTCCAGAAAGCATCTGCAAGGCTGTTGATGGGATGTCCTTTTAACAGCTTATTACTTTGCCAGAAGTAAGAATGTGTTATACTTTTTCCAGCAAGCTACAGGTCATTAAAAGAGCAGGTTAACTTAGGGATCACTTATGTTCCTGGCTGATTTTTGTGATCATCAAAGGAGCAATTTATATGGTGTCACATGGCCCTGAGACGCATCTTAAGCATGATTGTAATAACCATTTAGTATTACAGCACCCATCCTCTAGAATGCACTCCCAACCGGCAGGTGTCTACAGTTTGGACTTTTAGACATCTACTCAATGCCTATCATTCTATATTGAACTTCCCTAATGTATGACCCAATCAGTTTATTTTATTGTGGGTCAACTGAATGACAATGCAATTGTTTCACTGTGTTGAGGTTATTGATACCATTTTAATATTTTTGTTGGGAAGCAGTAGAGACATCGGTGAAATCAAAGTCTGTGGCTGTGCTGGTCAGGGATGGTGAGACTCCAAAACAATCGGAAAGGACATCCTTCCTACCACTGATTTCAACAAAGAAAAGCATCAATAGAAAAATCTTTTACCATTAGAGAAATTATGTACTTTAACAAATAACCCTTTTAATGTTTTTTTTTCAGCGTGCTTATAAGGAATGCGTTTGATTTGAACTCTGCCTAATTGTGCCTTGCAGAGCAGGAGGGACATAAATCTGCAAGAGCTTCTGAATTAAATTTTAAAGGGCATTTCATATAAGTACATAAGCTTCAAACCCATATTTCTTTGAAGTGTGGTAGACAACTATGGTGCCCTGCTGGTGCAATCAGATTATAGCCATGGGTAAATCTAGATAAATGAGGAGGTGAGGCATAGGGAAAAGCCAGAAGAATGAAAATACTGTTTTTTTTTTTTTTTATCACCACCACCATCTTATTGCATGTCTATACCATCCAAAGGCCAGATCTCTCTGGGCAATTTTCAAGTAAGAGCAACAGAAGGAACAAGCTAATCAAACCAAAGACAAGCTAATCAAACCAAAGTCCAGCATTTTGTTCACACAGTAGCCAACCAGCTACCTGCAAGAAGCCCAGAAGCCGGGCTTGGTTAGAAGAGCCCTCTTCCACTTCTGTGACCCAACAACTGGCATACAGAAGCCTACAGCCTCAGATGCTGGAGGTAATACTTAACCACCATGACTAGCAGCCATTGTACCCTTTGTGAAATAGTCTAATCTCTTTTTGATGGTAGTAAATTCCTGTGTCCTCCTCTTTCCCTTTGATAAAATGGGACACTTGGATTACATTTCCTGAAGAGTACATGGCCATTAAATTGTAATGAAGAGTATTAAAAGAATGGATAGGCACAATGCACTACGCACAAATGCACACACACATTCGTCCAATTGGTAGGTTGTAAGATGTCCCAGTTTTGCATCATATTTCCACAGGCTTCATGTTTTACAGATTGGTTCTTTGCTTTGCAGCTGTTACAGAATGCCACCCATGGAGCAGTCATTACTGGACATACTTTGTTGAATCAAACTGAGTAAGAGTGCCAGGTCTGGGACACAGGCAGCAGGTGAAGCCAAGAAGAAGCTGTGGAATAGCAGCTCCAAAATGAATCATAATGCATGAATGTTGTCAATAGCATGCTGTTAGTCATGCACTTCTCTCTCTCTCTCTCTCTCTCCCTCTCCCTCTCCCTCTCCCTCTCCCTCTCCCTCTTTCTCTTTTTCTCTTTCCCCCATTTCATTGTAACAGTACTAAGTTCTTAGTGTTGGGAAACAGGATACATGTAGTCAGTGGGAATACTAAGATGGCTTTGGATTCTTTCATGTAAAATTACAAAAAAGGATCAAAATAAGAGACTAAAATTGGCATTCTTCAGAATTGCACATTGCCCCTGAAGGAAAGTGCAATATTCTCACAGTCAGTCATGATTGTATCACATGGTTTGTAATTCACTTTACAAATCTATTACTCAGTAGTGTTGGAAATATCAGGATAACTCTTTACTTATAACTCAATATAGGGGTGTAACATTAATGGAAAGCCAGTTTGACGAAACCTGTGACACCGGAAGTGACCAAGATGATCTTGCACAACTTTAAGAACTTCCTGAAAGGTACCTCCCATCTATCAAGAAATGCTGGTAAACAGGAGACCTGTAACTGATGGGAGGACAGAGGGAGTTTGTCCTTTAAGAAACACAACCAGGAAAAATCTCTGTGGCTTAATGTATTATGCTACCTTGTCCCAGAACAGGTGAGGAAGGAACCCCAAGGAAATGTTCTCTCTCACCCATCCCAGTATTATTCTCTTACACTTTACAAAGTGAAAAAGATTCAGAAGTAATTTATCATTGAAATAAAAACATGCATATTTCCTTTGCACTTTAAAAGAGCAGGCAGTCATGTAACCATAGTTATTAAAAATTGAATATGCAATATTTATTACTAAGAAATCTTTCTTAATAAGGAAAATAGGACACGCCTTCTAGTGTGACTTCCTGTAACTTTCCAAAGAATTATGGGCATGCAAGGAAGGCAAAAGACAGAGTAGGGTGGTCGTCTCTGCATTTCTCCCACTTGGTAAGAGGTGTTCAGCAATCAAAGTCTTCTGCTACTGCTCATGTGGAGGACAGAGTGAAACACTGCCAGGGAGCTTCATATCCCAAAAGCCTCACGCGTCTCCTCCTCTCCTCTTAGAATGTCTGAAGACTTCTAGCTCCAAGGTCAGTCTTCCAACCTCACTGCTGGCACTGCCCTTTCCACACCAGTTGCAAGGGCAGAGGGAGGGCACTCTGAAGTCTTTAAAGAATCTCAAAGGTCACTATTAGTTTTAACAAATCATTTTTTCTAAGAAGTCACCTGCTGATACTGATTAATACATGGAAGGGTTGCCAGAAATATGTAGGGATAACATTGTGCATTATCCTGTAGGTGCAAAAGGCGCTTTGTGGCTGCTTCCCACACCATTCTTTGTCTTTGTATTACTTTGTACAGTGACCTTTGTTGTTGATAGTGATCCTATGCATAGCTTATATGGCTATGCTTTGGCTACCATGGTGCCACCTGTGACAAATCTAATCCTTAGCTCCTACTGAGTGTTTATTTGCCAAGCATCACTTCTCATTCATTCTGACCAAATCAGCTGCCTGTTCTGATAACTGGGGGCGGGGGGGGGGGGCAAAATCACTGGCTGCAAAGAAAGCTACCTTTGTATTGCTGCTGAGCTGGAGATAAGCATAGGAGCCACCTGTCACCAAGTGGCTGTGAAAGAGGATAGCACCTGATTCACCTACACAAGATAAGCAGCTTCATCATTTCCCTGTTCTACCTCCTCCGTTCAAGAATCCCAGGGGTGGTTGAGTGGAAGCTGTGGCATTCATTAATAACCTCTCACATGAGGTTATTCTAGAAGTGCAGAACCTCTTCTAGATTGGGAGCTGAATTTAATTTTGGGGAAGCTCTGAGGAGACGCATGCCACTGGCAAAGTTTACTTAGTAACTAAGCCTAAGGACAGTGATACCAAAGTAATACCAAAGTAATACTAAATAAGCTTTACCAAAGTAAAGCTTATTTAGTAACTAAGCCTAAGGACAGTGATTTCAGCTTTTCAGAATGAAGGGAAACTGCACAAAAGCTGAAAGGTCACCAAGGTTGTTGAGCCAAAGGAAGGGAAGCATCTCCAATTATCTGGGGAGAAGTGGAGGACAGTAGTAGAGTTGAATTTAGGTCCCAGACCTAGGTTCCCAATAGCTCAGTTATGTAGCTCTAAAGAGCCAGGATGGTTAGGACATCAGGCAGACCACTATAGCAAGTGTTTGGCTAGAACTCACACAAGGATAGCTAAGTTAGGTTTGCTCTTCACCCTGAGAAAACGGATCACTGGATAATACCTTCTCTTACTCTGAGGCTTCCTCTGAACCTGAGAGGAAAATGAAGCCAGAGAACATGACACTCATGGTTTTCTTCTTCATTGGTCAAGCTGTTACTTTGGCCACTATTACTTTTTAAAAGAATTTTTTTGTAAGTTGTATTGATGACCAGCAACAATTACAGCATGGAAAGTGGCATGAAGAGTTTAAGGGTTCTGTTCAAAACTTAATACATAATCCATTTTAGTTCAGTTTAATTTTAAGCCATTTTTTACGGAGCTAAACCAAAAATATCCCATGTTATCTGTGGAACAGCAGGAGCACTTCTTTTTCTTCTATAGCTGATAATAAGCCCAACATCAGAAGGTCTTGCTTAGATTACATAGCAACCAATGTGTGTATCCTGTTTTGTATGCAGCTTTAGTAATTTTTGTTTGTTTATCTGTGAGGCACTAGCAAGGAATAAAATATCTGTTACTTATTGAACCTCTTGCACATTCTAAGACATAAAAGCACACTATTTAGGGTGCATTCCTATGGCCACCTTTTAGTAGCATTGTATAGAAGTATCCCATTCAGTGCCATATTGCATTGGTGTGACTGCAGATCAACATGTACATTTATGTGGATGTGTGTTCGATGACCCCCCACCCCCAAATGTTATGAGACAAACTGACTGTTGGACATTCTGAATCATGATATCATTTTCCCCCAAAATCATTGGGCCATTCCTTCTGCTGCCCACAATTGTTCCTTATGCCATAATTAACCAAATATATTTGCTTCGAGGGGGGCTTATTTTCCCTGATAACTGAACAACATCATTCTCATTAAAAGATGCTAACACTAAGCTAGCTCATGCTGTAGCGAAGAATGCACTCACTGTACAAATGTATTTCTGCATAATAATAACACCAGCCATGGAAAATGGAATCTGTCAGAGAAGATAAATTATGCAAGGATCAGACCATGTGGACCATTTGCTGCATTAAATTGCTTTTTGTTTGTTCCTCATTCAACTACATTCCTAAGTAAACACTGATAAATAGTACTGAGTGATCATATTGTTACCAAGAGCATCCTTCTACCAGTACTCAGGTTTATTATGAGGTGTAATATTTTGACTGCCTTATGACTGTGTGTTTCCTCCACTTTTAAGACTTTATTCAATTAGATCTTGTTTACAAAGGGAAGTATAATAGCATAATTCAAAGAAAGGGAGGGGGATATTGTAAATGTTGAGGAAGAAAAATAAATATCCCTATCTAGGCACTCTTCCCTGATACACCAAAAGCCCAGCATGGTTTCTGTATAGGTCCTGTCTCCTGAGCTGCAGGGAGATCAGCTTCCCAGAATGCGTGCAGATGGCAGGATCTCCAGTCCCTGCCTTCAAAAGCATTCATAGAATCATAGAATACTAGTGTTGGAACGGGCCATGAAGACCATTGGGTTCAACCCCCTGCTGTTGCAGGACATCGACTTACATCATCCCACTCAGATAGTTGTCCAGTTTCTTTTTGAATGTCTCTAGTGTGAGAGAGCCCACCACTTCTCTAGGCAGCTGGTTCCACTGTCATGTTGCTCTGTCAGTGAGGAAGCTTCTCCTGATAGCTAGCCTGAATCTGGGTTGTCGCAGCTTGACTTGAGTATACTGTGTCCTATACTCTGCTCTCAGTGAGGTAAGATCTTGACCTTCCTCTTTGTGGCAGCCTTTGAGGTACTTATAGAGGGATATCCTGTCCCCACTCAGGCTTCTTTTCTCAAGGCTGAACATGCCCAGTTCTCTCAGTCTCTCCTCATAGGGCATGAGGATCATGGATCATATTTGTTGCCCTCCTCTGGAGCCTTTCTATTTTTTTCTGCATCTTTCTCAAAATTTGGTGCCCAGAACTGGAGACAGTATTCCAGGTGAGGTCTGATGAGTGAGTATAGGGCAACTACTACTTCAATAGCATTTGCCCTTTTGGTGGCTGCATTGCATTGTTGGCTCATATTTAGCCTATTGTCCACAATTACTCTGAGATCTTTTTCTTTTTCAGTTTTGTTGAGCCATCTTGTATTGATGCATTTGGTTTCTTTTTCCCAGGTGGAGGACATGGCACTTGTCCTTCACTATTGGATCCCGTTCTGTTTCTTTCAGCCCAATGTTCAAGTTTATCAAGATTGCACTGGATCTTCATTCTGTCTTCTAGGGTATTTGCTATTCCACTCAGTTTTGCCTCATCTGCAAATCTGATTATCTTTCCTTGTACTTGCTCATCTAAATTATGACTAAAGATGTTGAAGAGGACTGATCCCTGCAGCACCCCACTAGTTACCTCCATCCAATTTGAGAGGGTGCCATTAATGGGCTACCATGGCAGTGCAGCAAAGGAAGGGCGGGCAAGTGCAAGTGCCTGGACAGTAGAGTGTCTTACCAAAGACACCTAGCGTAGTAGCCAGGGGATCAGTGGTATACTGGGCCCATGGCCTGTAGGATGTGGTGCTGGCACATTTTGATTAGCAGGGATGATGACACCATCTGTCACCCATGTCAGGCTTCCATGTTCCTTCTGAGGTAAGTTGCAATCCTCACATTAGCTGGGGGAGGATAATACATCCACCTGGGGAAGAAAACCTAATACATTGTTTCTTGTAAGATAAATTATTTGTGAGTGACCTGCTCTTAAATGGGCAATTAAGAGCCATCAGTTTTTCAGAGGACCTTCTCCTTGTGGAACGCAAAATGATTGATTAATGGATATGAATAAACATCACTGCCTGAATAATTAGACTGTGCTTGGAGGTGTGGCTAAGGGGACTTTGAGCACCCACACTTTAGATTTTACCTCTATGCCACTACAGGGAATGAAAGGAAAGGTTCTTATCTGTATCATTAACTGAGTAAAAAGAATAGGAATATTTATCAGCATCAACAGAGTATGAACACAGAAACTAGGATATACGGTGGACCCAGATGCAAACTCTGCCCCCTGGTAACCCTATAATAGGATCTAACAACGCCACCCCACAATATCTGGGGTGCATGCACCTATTTATCATCATAATTTGCCCACAATGCATCCTGTAGGGGACTACATGCCAGTCCCTACCCAAAAAAGAAAAGAAAAAAAGGAAAAGAGGAGGAGGAGGAGGAGGAGGAGGAGGAGGAGTACTGGGGGAAGGAAGTTGGACATCTGGACATCTTCAGAAACCAGGGAATAGGGACCATCTTAACGACCTAGTTCCAGCATGTTTTATCCATGCCTTTGCTGTTTATTGTTTGCTTTGTATTCTATCCTTTTAAATATTTGTATTGCATTTTATATTTTAACAATTGTGATTGTTTAACTGTTTGTAATCCACCCAGAGAACATTATTTGCTGCGTATATTAGAAATGGAATAGATATCTAAACAGTTCAACTTCCTCAGAAAATGTCAATGACCTGAAGATCCCCACTCCTGAACAAAGGAATTTCAAAGACAGATACTAAGGTGAAATTGCTGTCATAAAATCCGTCAACAGGTTTACTGTGATTTGAATAAATGCAAGGTTTTTTTTTTAATTAAAAGAACCCTACATATGTTAATTAGCACACAATTGGAATCACATATGCATTATCACTCAACAATGTGTCTGAGAATGGAAACTGCTGAGGTAATATTCAGTTGCCTGTACTGTTTATATTTCAGTAATCTCTGATTGCACAGTTTAGATCCCCCAGGCCCCTCAGCAGGTGTCATTCTGCCAATCTGAGGGTAACATTTCATGCTTCTGATGAAGTGGACAGTGTCCATGAAAGCTCATGCCAGAATAAACGTGTTAGTGCTTGAAGTGCCACAAAATACCCTTGCTGTTTTTAGGAATAAATGGTCAGTTTTCACAATGGAGGGATGTAATTTGTAGGGTCCCCAAGGTTCTATATCAGGAATAGGCCTTTTAAATTAGTAGTTAAGGATAAGCAATGCTAAGATGGCCAAGTTTACGGATGACGCAACATTATTTATGGTTGTTCAAACAAAGACATATTTCAAAAAGCCCCAAAGAAAACTCTCCAAACTAGGAAAATGGGCATTAAAAGTACAATTTCAGTTTCATGCACAGTAGCACACATATTCACAATTAGGCTGATGGGGTTTAAGTTGGCAGTGAATAATCAAGAAAGAGACCTGTGGGTGTGGCGAATAGTTTGATGAAAATGTGGATCCAGTCATAGCTGTAGTAACAAAGACCAATTTCATATTCTGGATCATTCATAAAGGATTCAGAAATAAAATGCAATATCATAATGCCCTTATGCATGGTGTGATGGTTCTGTATAAAGTTCAAGTCACTGCACCTCCAAAAGTGATATTGTATAGGTGCAAAAGTTTCGAAAAGGGCAACCAAAACTATCAAGAGGTTAGAACAATTCTCTCATGGTGGAAGGGTATGCTAGGGGCTGTTCATATTGAAAAATGTGAATAAGGGAAGACTTGATAGAGCAGGTGTGGAAAAACTGGATAGGAAAAGTCAAACTATTAGAAAGCAGTGGGAGATTCAGGACAGACAAAAGCAAGTACACTGTGCATTTCCAGTATCAGAGGCAATGTGTCTATGTAGATTGGTTGCTGGGGAACTTGGGCAGCTGGGCATTGTTGCATTCATATCCTGCTTATGACATCTTCTGGGCAGTTGATCTGCCTCTGTGTGAACAGAAAGGTGGACCAAATGGACCAGTGGTCTACCCAGAATGGCTTTTCTTATGTTTTTGAGAGACTGTGGAATTTGCTACCACAAGATGTAGATGGCAGCCAGTGGGGTGCCTTTAAAGTAGGATTACACATATTCATGGAAAATGAATTCTCAACAGTATGCTTCTGAATAGTAGGTGCAGTGAAATGTGAATAAGGGCACTATAGCATGCATGTTTTCTTGTGGGCTTCCCACAGGGATCTGGTCAGCCACCATGTGGACAGAATGCTGGACTAATGCTGGACCAAATGAGCCTATGCTGAAGTATGCTGAGAATGCTGGACCAGATGAGCTTGGTGGCTGTTGAAGCCAGGGTACTTCTGTTCCATCTCATGGCTTCAGTTCTCCATGTTTTCCACAGTGCTCTTTCATCTGAAGCCAGCTGTGGGGGACCACCTGGCAGCTTGGGGTAATATGTACAGGTGTCTGGAGACAGTTTTGGGAGGGATGAGGTTGAAGAAGCTGAAATGTAATGCAAATAAGACAGAGGTAAGTGTGGGTGGGAGAGATGACTGGCCTGGGTAGTGCTGTACAGCCAGGTCTGGATGGAGCTGTCATCCAACTGAAAGCCAAAGACTGCAGCATAAGAATCTTTCTGGACTGAACTCTATGAATGCAAGCGCAAGTGGTGGCTAGGAGTAGCTTTTACTAGCTTAGGCTGATGCATTAGCTATGACCAGATCAAGAAGCAGAAGACTTTGGATCAGTTGCATATGCTCATCCAGCCTAGACTACAGTAATACACTTGCTGCACCCTAGTTGTTTCCGGGGCCAAGAAATTAAGAACATATCCGTTCAATTTGAGGTAGTTACTGATTCACTGTCAGGCTATGCCAGTAATGAACTTTACAGTGCTAAACCATCTGGATCAGATTACTATATGAACCTGCCAGAGGCTCAACAGTAACATCAGACAAGACATTTTTATTGGTGGTCCCATATTTAAGGCACTCCCTCTTGAAGCTTTTAAATGAGTTTTAATTGTATTTCAATCCACTCTTTCTTGACATGATGAACTGAATTTTTGAACTATAATTTCTTTCTGACTTAAACTATAAAAAGTTTTAGTGGTCTGACTAGAAATGGTTCTATTCTGTTGTTTTAAGTTAAATAGTTTTTATTTATATGTTGATTATTTTTTCAGTTGTAATTTATAAATAAAATTGCAATAAATTTTATTTATTTACAATAAATAAAATAAATACATGGACACAAATACAGGCAAACACACACATTCCTGCCAAATTGCAAACAAAACTAAACAAAATGGAGAGATGCCATCTCTTTGATAGTGGTAATTTATCTTAAACCCATTTGTATGTGCTTGGAGGGAAAAGAGGCTTCAAGAAGACAAGAACTAAAGGAAGAGTTTTTTCCCATTTTTTAAAGAAAAAGACTGCACTTCAAGTGCTGCAAAGTTTCATAAAGGCCAAATTAAGTAAGCTTGTTTGACCCTTTAAGATTGCAGAGTCACAACTGTGCCTAAAAAGAAAAAGGGGGTGGGGCATTTCACAGATTGTGGGGCAGACTGAAGCAAAAATGGCCCCTGGTCCATCTACGCTGGCCCATCCTAGTCGATACCTATCTACCTGGAAGCCAGTCTCCTTGCACCCAATGAAGTCTGAGCTGACCGGTACCAAGATTGCACTCTCTGCAATAGAGATGCCACTGTGATGAGCTTATCGAATTGTCAGACCAGCAAGTAAATATGGAACCACTAGGGAGAACCCTATTTCCCACCATGACCTTGGCACCTTCAGAATGCTCCTTTCTTCATAAATTTGAAATGCACAGCACAAATCTGTATAATAAGTTGGTTTCATGAGTACTAAGTCATGGCTAAAAGCACCAACAGTTTCATTTCAACCTCCTAGACCCAAGGTTCTGAACTTGTTGCGTCATCTAGAAGCACTTATCAGCAATTGTGCTTCTTTAGGAAATTTAGCACTTAGAAGAAACTGGTTATTAAAACTCCTATTCAAAATGTCTTAGGCTGGACTAATTGCATCTTCCATCCAAGCTGTTCTTGCCATTTGTCACATTTTGCAGGATAAATATTTGTCAATTGCTTCCATTTCCATAAATCTTCATCAACATGTTTCTGTAGCCAGTGTTTTATAATGTTAATAGATTCTATTATGTAGACAAATCAAATATCCATTCAAATTATTTATTAACTTTAATTGCTTTTCAGGAAAACAATTACATTTCTTATAGAAGAAAAGACCAAGAATTAAAATTGTATAAACTAATACATATTTTAATGCTTTATTTCCACACCTTGATTCTGCCAACCTTTAACTTGGTGTATGTTCACAACCATCATATTGTCATTGTAACATCCTTAATTTTACATTTCTTAGGCATTCATAGCACAAAAGCCAAGAAGAAAAAGCCCCTTTTTTTAAGTATCAAGATTTTACCTGTATAACATTCCCTCAATGGTCAGTTTGTTCATAGAAACATGGACCATAGAAACAAACGAATCAGAAGGAGCCTCCTGGGCCATGTAGTCTGACCCCTGGCTCCAGCCAGCTCTGCTCATGACATGCCTATCATGTGCATGCCCAGCCTATCCTTGAACACCTCATGAATGGGGCTTCAACCACCTCCCATCGAAGCCCATTCCATACCATTGAGGTCCTAACTGTCAGGAAGTACTTCCTGGCATCCAAATGGAACCTTGGAGTTCCCTGAGCTCCACTGGAATGTGTCCTGCCATCCTCCTCAGGGAAATATAAGTCTCTACCCACCTCCAAATGGCATTCCCTCACATACCTATATATCACCAACAAATCCCCTCAGAGTCTCCTCTTCTCCAGGCTGAAAAGACCCAGTTCCCTCAGTCTCGCATCATACAGCTTTCCTTGCAATTCAGCCACCATCCTTGTGGCTCTACACTACACCAGTTCCAACCTGGCTATATCCTTCCTGTAACGAGGGGCCCAGAACTGAACACAATACTCCAGTTGCAAGTGCCCCAGAGTCATATAGAGCAGCAGTAATCTTCTCTCGATCTAGAAGCCACGCTTCTGGCTATGCAAGCAAAGGTGGCACTTGCCCTCTTGACCGCCGTGTCACACTGCTGACTCATGTTTAGCCTGCAGTCGACCAGTACCCCAAGATCCCTTTCACAAGTGTTGCTCTTCAGCCACTTGTCCCCTAACCTGTACCTATAACATCCTTCATACCTGGATTTTCAGCTTGCAGCATAGAACCTAGGTATTTGATTTATTGTCTCAGCTCATTTTTAAAAGAAATATATAACCATATACACATGGGCATAAATTATGGTCTTTGCATTTTTCTGAGTCAATGGGCCAAAGGTCTTACTTAGGATTAGTTACCTCCTTCCTTTGGAAGGGGTTAACTCAAAGTTCCTTATGTTTTGAAATATTTGCCTTTATTTATAACTATTCATGTGTAGCATAGCTGAAAGTATAAGTTAAACCCTATGTTAGCTCGTATATTGCCCCACATCAGATCTCTTGAGAGAGGCAGCTCCAGCAAGCAACTTCTAGGGTTTCAGGGCCCCAAAGCCGCTCTTCATCATTTGTGTTTCTGTTTTGTCTCTCCTCCTACTTTTCTTTACATGCACACAAGGGAGGAGACATTCATGGGTGGAAGTATTCCTACACAGGCAGTCAATCCCCAAAAATGCATACAGACACCACACCCAGTTACCTTCTGCTTTTTTCTGCCTCGTGTTTGGTCTCTGTTCCAAAAATCCTGCTTTACAATCCTCACATGACCCTAAAACAGCCCATGGAATGCTTAACCTCACATAAGCATCCTCACTGGGTTCACATGACATGATAAACCACAGGAAATGATCACATCGTTTTAATATTCAAAATGGCATAGTCCACAAACTAGCAATTGTGGCCCACATTCTCAGCTGGGTTTAAGAATGAATTACTTCTTTGGGTTCTACAGAATTTCCCCATTCAGAGAATCCCAAATAAATCCCCATTTTCAAGGCCTTTGTTTTCTAGCTCTGAAGAACCGATTGAATGATTATTAACATTATTTTCCCTGACAAAATATATAGCTGGCCAAGATTCCTAAAAACAGCTACTAAAAACACTTTATAAAAATTACAGCACTGCAAACAAGCAATGGGAGGGAAGACTGAATTAAAACTATTTGTAGATGCTCTGGTCAGGATTGCTTTGAGAGTACACACACACACACACACACACACACACACTTTTCAGAAGTTAGACAATGACTTTCTCAAACATTTGTGCTTCACTTGCCTAATCATATGATTTTTAAAAATCACATTCAGGTTTGGTATAATTAATATACCACACTTTTTGGTATAATTAATAAATTAACAAGCAATTTATTTATTAAAACGTATAAGGAACTCCTATTGCTAAATGATTATTTTGTATGTGAGATGTAACAGTGATAACACAAAATTATGGTACTTTCCCTTCTGTTATGCAAACACAGTGCACACTGAGGACCAAAGGAGAGAAGAAAGGTACTAAACTATTTTAGTTTCACCCAGAGATTTTTTTAAAATATGATTCAGGTTTGAAGTAAGAAAATCATATCATATTTTGTTGTAGAAAAGACAGTTAAGAAAGGCATATGCTCTGGTTTATTCAATATTAATAAGTAGTAATTTCAGGTAAGGACCAATCCCTTTCCTCTTTTTGTTCAGGAGAAAAGCAACTAACCAAATTTCAGATCCTGAGGTTATGAGTTTCTGTCACAGTGTCAGAGCATGCCTCTATATTTAGTTTGCTTTGGAAGCAAAAAAGCTTTGAAATAACTGGATAAGACATTTTCTCCTTGCCTTTAGGAGTCATAGAAGGTTAGTCACCCATGTGTGCTGCTAAGAGACATGTGAGCAGATGATTACAAAGAGGGCATTCCCAGACTTATTTTGGGTAAAAACTCCTAGCTCTCAGAAGGTCTTAGCAGTAAACTTCAAACACAGCCAGCTACATTTTTGTTAGAGCAGAGAGACTACAGAAGTACCCAGAAAAGAAGCTGACTGTAGATGAGTAGTACTTTTACTCTGGTAAATTTCCAGTACCAAATTTAAATTCTGGTAAATTTCTCCATGATGAGAACTGTTCAGTATAGATGAGCAACCTATATGGAATGAACTGAAGATTTCAGTGAGACTTCTAGTAAACATGAAAATTATTGGACGATTGTGGAGGTTACCCATATCTGTACGTACCTGGTTCAGAATACCATTTTAGTAGCTTCATCAAAAACATCTGGATTAATATAAATGCAGCAAGGAGTAAAAGGAACACAGTGGTACCAACCACCCAGTAAAGAACAAGATGAGGATGTAACTTTTGAAAAGCAAATTGCCAGTGTTTCAAAGAGGCATAATATTGTCATTATGGGGGACTTCAATTTCCCCAATATCTGTTGGAAGACACATTCTACCAAACACAGTCCCTCCAATAAATTCCTAACATGTGTTGCTGATAACTTCCTCCAACAGAAAGTGGGGAAAGGAACAATAGGAATAGATGTCTTTGACTTGATACAAACCAGCTGGAAGACCTGCTGGACAAAGTGGCAGCAACAGGAACTCTGGGGGAAATTGACCATGCCATACTTGAATCCTTGATTCTAAAGGACAGAAAAGCCAAATGTAGCCAAACATGTACCTTCAATTTCAAGAAATCCAATTTTAATGAACTCAGAACAATGATAACTAAAGAAAAGAAATCCACAATGGGTGGGAATTTTAGTAAAAGAAAATTTGTAAGGCACAATTACAAGTTGTTCATCAGTAACACTGCATGTATGCTTACTCTCTCAGGTTTTTTATTTGTTTGCTTTGCATTTTTATGACCTGTGACCCAACCCCAAGGAACATCTGCATTTGCCATTTTGACATTAATGGAATTTGCACAAGATCACACATGGTTTTGCACAACTTTTATTGAGAAGGGGCTTGCAAAGGTTGTTTGTCTACATTGCTTACTTAAGGCACTAACCACTGTCAGTGAGAAGACACGATAAAATCAGCAGGACTTTGTATCACCAGATCATTTCCTGTAGGTCACAGAGCAGTCCTCATTCCCCAATGATGCTCAGTTACTGTAAATGTGTTAATCAAATCAGAGAACAGAAAGGATATGATGATAAATATATATTTAGATATGAGTGAAAGTGTTTCTAAGATGTGGAATTAAAACATATTAAAAATACCTTTCTGCACAAAGCTTAACAGATTTCAGATTAAATGTTCAAAATAGCTATTGGAAAATGAAAATAGATTTACAAAATGAGTGCTAAATGAGTGCAAGGCAAGCATTAAATTCTCTCTCTCTCTCTCTCTCTCTCTCTCTCTCTCTCTCTCTCTCTTTCTTTCTTTCTTTAGAATCCCCTTGCTATGGTTCACACTTGACATCTTAGCATCCCTTATAACCATCCAGCTATGTGCTTTTTAAAAAAAATGAGGAAGAACTGTCACAGAGTTTCAGATTTGTAGTACTTAAATGCCAGAAGGGATGATCTTTCACTTTTGCGAAAGCGTCAGAAAGCTTCATGATTTTCTCCCTTTGGTCTACACTTTCACATTGTGTTAAGATGACTTCATTCTATTCATCCATGGGTGCTCATGCTTAGAAATGCATCTGTCAGTAACAACCAGCCTTGAACCCAGGGGCTTGGATTCATAGCCAGGCTCTCTATCCTCTTAAGCCACACAGGTGGAAACCATATAGACACCTATCTGGGAGCAAGTGCCATTGAACTCAGTGGTGCTTGCTGTTCCAGTGATACGTATGCACTGTCAGATACAGAATTACAGGTTTGTAGGAGAAGAATCACAGGGGCTCTGCATATATGACTCAGCAAATAATGGGTTAATTAATCTACAATTTTATGTAGCATATACCAGGTTTATTCTGCTGCTTTTTACATATCTAAACCCTAGTTGGGAATTTTTCAATATTCCCAATGTCAATGTGACTACAGAACCTGGATAGTATGTGTTACCTGTGGTTAAGCAATCTACCATTAACCTAACTACCAACTGTCAATAAACTCTGGGTTGATTAACCTGAGGTTAACCTACAGTGTTTGGGTCTGGACATTAGGGAACAACCCCTGATTGGCATGATCAATATTCAAAGTGGCAGTGGAATATTCCTTGCATGTACAAAGCCAACAAATAATTAACACATGGTTCATTGCTGTTATGTTGCAGTGCGCATCACAGAGAAGGAATGATCCTCAAAGACCATTTTCCTGATGAAGCAGAAAATCTTATTGGGTGGCCACCACCAGCCTCTGCTTAAAATTTTCTAATGAAGAAGAGTTTTGAGACAGTTAGTCCCACTGTTCAACAGCTTGTGCCATCAGGAGATGTTTTCTAATATTTAGTTGGCATTCCCACTTCTTGTCATTTGAGTTCAAATCCAACCCTCTGGAGCAATAAAGAACAAATTTGATGCTGGGTATTATCCATGAAGACTTCCCAAGACCAAACTTTTTCACATCAAAAAGGTCTAAGGTTGCTGCTGTGGTTCATTTGAAGAGTACAGCTAAACGGACATAAACTGTCACCCGACTCTTTCAATGAATATACAAAATGTGTCTATTAGGGGAAAATGAAATTGCACTGCAAATGTGAACATTCAGAAAAAAAATATACAAACACGCATGTTTAAGGATAAATGAGTGCAAAAACATACAAGCTCTGAATTGGGAAACTCTGTGCCTCCTTAGTACCATGGACCAATGTTCTCCAGGTTGCAAAGCTCACTTGGCTAACCATTTCATTCTGGCCCACTGCCACAGCCCTTCCTTTCTTTTGACCTTCTTGTAGGATTTCTCCCAACTGTCTTCCCTCTCCCCAAGCCCTCTTCTTATCAGCTCTTCATCTCTATAGTTCACTGTGTCATAGTCCCTGCTGCTCAGTCCTATTTCCTTTCCTGACCTGACTCTTCCCTGAACTGTCTTCTCCCTAAATCTCTCTTCCCTTCATTGAGGTATAGCACCTCATCTCCATCAGTTCTAAAGAAGCATAGTGTCTGAAAGAGGAACCAAAGCCCATGTTGCCAGTCCACTGAGATAACACCACCTCTTTGTTTGAAACTGATTTGCAGCTTCTGAAATTAGCAGCTGTGAAGCTTTTACACTTGATCCTGTCTGTATCCCATGAAAAATATACAGCCTTCTTCTTCCCTTGCCTAAAAGCAGCAATGCATGCAAGCAAGCAGCTTCTCTTGCTCTCCTCTACCACATGCTTTTACACACCGTCTGTCTGCCCATCTGCTCAAACAACATTAACAAACCTAAGATCATCCCTGCTTTTTAATTGATTAAAATGTTCCAAAAGTGCAAAATGTCAAGATCATCTTAATCAAGTAGCCGTAGTTCTATTTCAAATAATGGAAGAAACATTCCTAGTTTTGAGTGAGATTGTCCATAAGTTCTTCCCAGCATCATCTTTACTGTGACTAAGAGCTGTTATAATTTCTTCCATGTGTGGATCCCCAGACTCTAGAATACTTCTACTATTACTGCACCACTTGTTCTTGCTCTTTTAATACAGAAAAAAATTAGTACAAATTGGAATCTACCTATTTACACTAAAGGTCTGCACAAATAGCTGGTCAAAATTCCCCCATGGTATTATTACAATCTCACTGAAAGAAATGATACTTCCTCCAATTTCCAGAAAAATACAAGGAAAAAACAGGTGTAAGTGTATGGGCAGGGGGACTGGATTTTTCTGTTTCTCTCCTTTTCTTTCTTTCTTTCTTTCTTTCTTTCTTTCTTTCTTTCTTTCTTTCTTTCTTTCTTTTCTTTCTTTTCTTTCCTTCCTTCCTTCCTTCCTTCCTTCCTTCCTTCCTTCCTTCCTTCCTTCCTTCCTTCCTTTCGAGTTTTTCCCTAGATCCTCACAACTGTTTCAGTAGCATAGGTTCTTACTCCTAAAGGTTTCTGTGAATTTGTGTCTGTGTGTGCTAACTTTTTTGTGTGTGCTGCTGGCTACCATTTTATATCCCCCACAATGCACCAAACGCAGCATTTCAGGGCATTCTGGATGGAGGGGGATAGTGGCTTTCTTTCCTATCTCAAAAAACAATATAGAATATTTTGATAAATTTCTGCAATTGACCTTATTTCTTGGCAGATGAGTAAAGAAACAAATCAGATGTTTGTGAGTTTGATTTGGATCTCAGCTCTAGCATGCACCCTTGTGATTTATTCAGGAGCTTTACTGGATCAAAGAGTCAGTTCTTCTTCCCTCTTTTCCCTCCCGCTCTAAGCTCTTCCAGGTATTTTGGAAGCTACTGCTCAGAAATATTTACATTTCATGGAACATTACAGAGTAAGGGAAGCCATTGATTGCCATAGCATAAATATCACAGTGGCACCTGAAACATGGAGGGTTTTTTAACCAATAATGCATGCTATAAGAAGAAAGAGAATATGCTGCAGTGAGGCACTTCATCTTGCTTCAGAAAAAAGGAGTGCCTGGGAAAATACACTTTCTTGAATTCAAATTTTCTAGCACAATGATTAAACTATGACAGCAGTCTCCCTTCCTAAGGCATGGTCTGAGGGGAGGGGAAGGTTAGGCAAGTTCATAATTAAATAAATCTTCTAAGGACAGAGGCAGTGAAGATGATATCTGATGCCAAACAGGAAAAATTGGCTTTACCATCACAGCACTGCCCTGTTTTTGGCTTCCTTTAAGGCCATGCTTGGGAACAGAATGCAAAATTTAGTCGGCCTTAGTATGAGAGCCACCAAGGATCTCATGATGACACACCTGGCTGAGGCTTCACATAACACTCAGGAAACTGAATTTTCAGCATAGGAGCTGCTCTCACAAGTGAGACTCAGCCTTCACTTCCAATATTGGTCCTTGTGGGTGCTTCCAGTCACTTGCCGGAAGCCACATGTACTTCAGAAAAGCTGACAGAGAAGTCTCTGGGCTACCTCCACTGGTCAGAAGGAGCTTCCTACCATCGTCTGATTGATCCCTTTGATGACATAATTTGGATTATTGTGAGGAATACCACAAAGCAGGAAAGTGATGCTGATTTCTTAGGAAGATCATAGAATAGTAAACCTGGAAGGGGCCATGAAGGCCATCAGTTCCAACCCCCTGATGTTGCAGGACACCAGCATCCCACTCAGGTGGCTGCCCAGTTTCTCTAGTGTGGGAGTGCCCACCACCTCTCTAGGTAGCTGTTTCCACTGTCATATTGGTCTGACAGTCAGGAAGATTTTCCTGATGTCCAGGAACCCTGAATCAGGGTTGTCACAGCTTAAACTGAGTATTCCGTGTCCTGCGCTCTGGCATCAGTGAGATGAGATCTTGACCTTCCTCTTTGCGGCAGCCTTTTAGGTACTCATAGAGCCACCAGAGGGAGCCTTGCTGCTCTGTAGATCCTGACAGTGGCACTAACTGGCAACTTCTCTCAGCATTTTAGACAGGGATTCTTCACAGCCCTGTTTGGGTATGCTGTGGTTTGAACCTGGGACCGAGTCCATGCCAAACATTTGCCCTAGCACTGAGTGATGGCTTCCTTTATAAACATTCATTTCATATTTCTGTAAATGAGACTAAACATGCTTATATTTTATCATTTCATTCTGTACTCTACTCTGAAAAAAATTATATTGAAGAGTAACATAGATTTTTAAGAAAGCATATTTCATATGTTCAATGGAGAGTTTTGTTTTAAATCCAAATAAAGAAGAGCCTTGGTCTAATGTAAGGGCTCTACAGAAAGTCATACAGGACAGTACTGAGGAAAAATTAGGAAGAAAAATAGGAATGAATAGAAATTTCAGTGTTCCACAGGAAATAATAGGTTTTCTCCTCCTTCCTCTCCTCAATGACAGATGTATTTTGAGGTAATTGCTATGTTTTAGCAGTTGAGTGGTATTAAAGGGAAATAGCTTTTAGAGAGTGTCTAGCTCCTATTAGGGTAAAGGGTGTGGGCAGTGGGTTTCTTTCTTTCTTTCTTTCTTTCTTTCTTTCTTTCGTCCGTCCGTCCGTCCGTCCGTCCGTCCGTCCGTCGTCTGTCCATCTGTCCACTTCCCTTCCCTTCCCTTTTTCTCTTTTTGAAAGGAGACAAAATTAAGGGAAACTTTTATACTTTATATTTCACATGCGGCACTATCAGAGTTAAAAGCCAATTTGTCCACTTAAAGGAGCTGTTCTCCCATGTCTTGTAAAGCTGCTCAATTTACTGAAATAAAGGGGAGCATTACACATGATTCACCAGGGATGTTAGCTTTATGCCTTCTGGGAAGCAAATGGGTGAGCAAAAATTTTAGGTCTCTTCTTAGATTCAGTGGGAGCAGATAATTTAAAAACTCTTCATATTTATTTTTCTGTTGTAATGACTGTAGGATAAATGCAGCAATTTAAATGCAGGCTAATTCACTAAAATGATTACAGCTGAAAGAATGTTTAATCTCTCCACAGCCTCATGAGTCATACCTAGCTTTTTGCTATTTTGCATCAGGATCCGAGGAAGCTGCCTTACAACATTCGTCCACCCTATTCATTCTGCACCAGTGTTTATCAACTTTGGTCTTTGCAGATGTGTTTTGGTACAGCTGCTTTCCCCTGGAGCACATGTTCAACACACCTGGAGACACACCACCTGCTCATCTCAGTCTGAACTGAGTGGCCATGTAAGTAATATGATGTATATTCATTACTCAGTCAGAAGATTCTTGCAAATACAATTTAAAAAACCACAATGCTATGACATACATATTTTACCCAAATATAATCAAAATACGGTAGGTAAGCAACAATTATGTCATATAGCATATAGGACTTTTAACGTCAAAGCATCCGCCTTACCTTCATATTTCTTAATCTTTGTAGTACTTTACTCCAATAGAATTAAAAACTTTGCTCTGTGTCTAGCAATTTAACAGCAAATGCCACAACCCTTTGTATCACATAAGGGTTGGAAGGTTGTAGTAAATGACAAGATTTCTCCTTTGCATCTCTATATTTCAGTTCCTTGAAAAGAGGGCATGCATATACTTCTTATAACCCTATATAACTGACACTCAAGTATGTAATAACCTAAATCCTCAAGGATTGATTCCCCACAAACACACAGCCAATCTTCTACATGGTAACTCCCAATTTTACCATACTGTCCATTTGTTCCTATCTTAGGCATGTGAATGCTTTCTGATATTCCACTTTCATAGAGATCGATGGATATTTTTCACATAGATACTGTTGCTTTGTGCTAGCTAACCACCTTGAGTGGTAGTGGCTCTGAAGGGTTTTAAACAGGATTTTCCCAGCCTTACCTGGAAATGCTGCAAACTGAACCTGGGACCTTTCAGAATTCCACCCTCCCCACAGCTCCAACTTTTCCACATTACACAGAGAAACTAGAGAAGAGCACACAGAGCAGTGTGAAATTAGTCACAGAGGCTTGGAATGACCTCACAGGCACTGAAAGGTGCATTCACAGGCACTCACAGGCACTGAAAGGTGCATTCTGGTGTTAGTCCAATCATTTGTCTGCATACACTCTAATCAGTTTCCACCTTGCTTCAAATATAATATTTGCCTGACTACAATATCAGATCTTATAATAAAAGTCTATACTTTCCTTGTAATATGCAACTTTTCCTTCATTTAAAACAACAACAATTGTCTAGCAATTCTAGATGCTGGAGTTACTTTCCAAGGACATACAGTTAAAGCAAGGGCTGGGAAGAGAGCAAGGGCATTGTCTCCCTGCTTCTTTCCTCTTACCTCGAAAAGGGTTCAGCAGAATAGCTTCTGCATGCATTATTTTCCTGTCTTTCATTCTCAACATTCTTAAAGAAAAGAGAGTCTGATTGCATCCAGACCTATAATCAAAAGAACCAAACCTCTAATACAATTATATTACTCTATACTTGATAATTACTCAGTGCTGCTGCTATTTAAGACGTTGCCCTTTGCTACCATGGATGAACTGATCTCTGTTCATGTCACTTCAGTATGTGTTTACTGATGAGTCTGTCTGTCCCGTTTCTGCATTAAGCTGATTTTAAAAGAAAAGGGAATGGGCAATGTAAGAGATTACATCTTTCTCAGGATCCCAGGATGCATTTTCTTTCCCCACCACCCTTTTTAAAAGGCATTTTGGAATTTTATAGATAGCTCTGCCCCAATGTACTCATCCATCTGCAGGGCATGATCAAATTAATTTGCATCTGAACTTGCAAAGTTCAAAGCCCACAGAAAATCATTTCCACCCAAACATCATTACACTATTTTTTAAGCCAGAAATGAATGTTGTTTATAGTTTTACAGCAACAACAACAACAATAGATCTAAAGGAGATACATCATAAATACAATTGGAACAAAAATCCAGAAGTTCTGAAAAACCTATTTGTTTGTTTATTTATTTATTTTTCGATTTATAGCCTGCCTTTTTCCTACAAAGGGCTCAAGGCAGCTTACATCTCCTCCTTCAGCTTACATCTCCTCCTCCATCTCCTCCCCATCTCCTCCCCACAACAACAACCCTGTGAGGTAGGTTGGGCTGAGAGTCTGTGACTGGCCCAAAGTCACCTAGTTGGCTCCATGGCTGAGTGGGGACTAGAACCCAGATCGTCTGAGTCCCAGTCCCATGCTCTTAACCACTACACCACACTGACTCTATATTTGCCTCCTTGAGTGGTACAAAACAATCAGGAAGACAAGAAAGAATATCAGGAATTCAGTGCTGTTGCTGTTATAGCCGCAGGCATCTGCCCAATTACTGAAACTCAGCCTTCTTGCACCCACCAGAAGATGACCAGTCTAGGCCTCCTATGTCTTGAAAAATGATGATGGAGTCATACAATATGAGTGATTAGGGAGGCACCAACAGAAGAGCATCTGATTTGCATTTGGAAGGCCCTGTCTTCAGTCTCTGGATGGTCTAGTTAAAAGCATCAGGTTATGGATAATGAGAAACACCCCTAGGGCTACGTCTGAACAGTCAAAAGAGGGAAATGTGTCAACAAAAAAGAGGGGGGAAGAGCATCTTGGACGGAGGGGGAGATGACTGTCATTTGCACAGAAACACAGCACATCTGGCCAGAGCAGGGAGATTGTGGTCAGGTGGCCAATATGTTTACTCACTCTTCTGCCTAGGTGCCAACTACAGGTAAAGGTGAAGGTTTCCTCATGACATTAAAGTCCAGTCATGTCTGACTCTTGGGGGTGGTGCTCATCTCCATTTTCTAGCCAAGGGAGCCAGTGTTGTCCGCAGACATTTCTGTGGTCGTGTGACCAGCATGTCTAAACACTGAAATGGACGGAATGCTGTTACCTTCCCACCAAAGTGGTACCTTTTTATCTACTTGCATTTGTATGCTTTCGAACTGCAAGGTTAGCAGGAGCTGGGACAGAGTACGGGAGCTCACCCCATCTGTGGATTCGAACTATCGACCTTTTGATCAACCAGCCCAGTGGCTCAGCAGTTTAACCCACTACTGATGATCAACTCCAAAGTCCAGCTGTCTTATTCTTGATCTCTTAATGGGAAGTAGACCAGATAGCCCTTCTCACAGAAGATGCCTTCAGATATTCTAACAGCCTTTCAAGTAAAGGACTGTCCTTTCCAAAGTATGTCACAAGGTCTCCCTATCTGCCTGAATCCAGTAGTTGCTGTGAGCCAGAGTAGAAAGCACTGAGTTAGATGAGCAAATATTCTGACCTGGTATGGAGAGCTTGTATGGAATAATGGCTAGAATGTTCGACTGGGCTCAGGAGATGTGTGTTCTAGTTATTATTATTTATTTATGACTATACCAGCTGTAGCTAAAGCTGTCTGAGTAGTGTACAACAACAAATCGAAACAATAACATACACTAGATAAATACAGAAAAATTAATTTAAAACAACATAAGAGAACATTGAAATACTATTAAAAGTCTATTAAAAAGTTCCAACCAAGAGTAAAGGCCCCTGACCAACCATATCAGTTCCTGAATGACCAGACCTCCACAAAGAAAGCTGCCTTAACCTGGCACCCAAAAGATGGCAATAGCAGGGATGTTATTGCAGATGGGAGGCTACCACTGAAAAGGGCCTAGTTGCCACCCTTCAAGCCTCTTGAGGGGTTCGCACTTGGAGGAAGGCCCAAGAGTCTGTGTTGTGTCCAGGTAGATCTGCTGATGACTAAAAGGAGAAATGGAGCTGCATGTCATCAGCATACTGATGGCAACGTACTCCAAAACTCTGGATGACCCTACTCAGCAGTTTCATGTGGATGTTAAATAGTGTGGAGAAGGGGGTACAGAACAGACCTCTGAGGAATTCCAAGCTGGAGAATCCACAGGGCTTAACAATATTGCCCAGCCAGCACCTTCTGGAAATGGTTCTCCAAGTAGGAACAGAACCACAGTAGGATGGCCCCTCACACTGCTGAGAAGTCCACCAGTATCAACAGGGTCATACTCCCCATCTCAGTCCTGGCATAGGTCATCATATGGGGCTACCAAGGCTGTTTCTGTGACAAAACCAGGCCTGGACACCAACTGAAATGGATCCCACCCAGCCATGAAGCACATTGGGTGACTAGGCCAGTCATTTTTCTAAGTCAAATCTACCTGGTATGATGATCAAATAGAGAGCAGCAGGAAGATTATGAAAGTGTTCCTGGGATCAATGCAAGGAAAAGGGCAGAATATCAATATAATCTCATATATAATTGTAGATACATATGGCAACATTCTGAACAACCTGAGAAGAAGGAAGTCATGTTCCAAATCAGAGTGGTGACAGAGCTCCCTGGATAGCTGTTGAATTTTATGATTTTTTGTCTTATTATTGTTTAACTCATATTTGTTGCAGGTCACTGGTACAGCTATTAAGGAAATGTGTTTATTTTTGTTGAAGCAACACAAATGTTTTCATCATTATAATGTTAAGCCATGTTATAAGTTTGTTGTTAATGTTCAAAGCCCCAAACAATTCCTAGCTGACACTTATCTCTACATGCACCAGAGTGAACATAAAGATTTTTTGAGAAGGCCATATAGGTTGTTCCATGACCAACAATAGGTTGTTCGATAACAACACACAAGCTGATCTTCTCAATAGTAGCTCCCACTTTGGAACACTTTCCCACCTGTGGCTGGAAAGCTGCAAACTGTGCTGAGTTTCAAAGACTATTAAAAATGCATTTGCTCCCTTTAACTTTCCCCATCATTGGATGTTCTGTTTTACAGCATTTGTAGTAATATGTTCAAGCTATTTATTTTAAAATATTATATTAGTTTTATATTTTAATCTATGTATTTTATGTAAACTACTTGGGAAACTGGGGATGTCAAGCACAGAAAATCCTTCAGTAAATAAATAAATTCTATTGGTTCAAGTGAGAGAGTTATTCCAAGAAATTATCATTTTAAAATCCACAACAAAGTTTGTAGAAATTAATCTTTTGGACAAAGTGCAAACTCCCCCCCTCCACTTTTGTTGTCCTTTCTGTAATCACTAAATTTTTCAATAGCTCAGAAAATTTCAAGAGGAATACATGTATTTAAGATAAAAGTACATTCTTTAAGTGTGTTTCCCTTAATTCCTGTGCTCTTCTCTTTAAAAAAATGCATATCAAGTTAACTTTCCTGACAATAATCTGTGATTTATACTCTTTTCAAGATGTTGACCTAGTTGGAATGGTTGGCCTACTTCAGAAGCAGAAATGTAATATCCTCTTCAATTATCTTTTTAAATCCATTGTAAAATATAGGTTCAAGATATAGCTTCTATGGTGCTGGAAGCCTATGAAATTGGGTCCAGATGTCATCCTCCAAATGATTGTGACACTAAACTGGAATTAGGCAACAAGATACTTCCAGGAAATAGCATAAATCAACTGTACAGATCCAGCTGGTTCATTCAAGCCATTTGCAGTAATAATCTGGAGTCCAATGTGATGGAGGGGCAACATCTTAGCAGCAAACTTTCCCAACAGAACTAGTGGTCAGAAATGTTGCTAACTGTAGTCTGAAACATCTGGAGGGCACCAGGCTGGGGAAGCCCATGTACAATTATAAGAAAGAACATAACAGAAAAGTTCCAGTAAAACTGGATGCTGTTTAAAATGATTTAAAACAAAATATAAAGTGGTACAAAGGAAATTTGAGAGTTCTTCCTCATTTTTAACAAGGCTTTGGACTGTTTGAGAAAAGGACATAATTCCATATATCACTTGATGCTAATAGAGGAGGCTACAAAGTCATTATTGCTTATCTGGCACATTATACCCATAAAAACATCCACCAGAATGCAACAAAGACTTTATGCTTATTTAGGTCAGCTTGTTTCCATCTGGGGCCCTTCAAATGGATTAGGCTATGGCCACTGGACTGATGAAAGCTGCTGTGCAATCCAACTGATGGGGTCTAGGTTGGGGAAGGCCACATAACATACACATTTAAAAGAAAGACATGAAGGGAACAAGGGCAGGGAGGGGGGTGGTAGAGTAAAGGAATAGCTCAAGGCTGTGCTTTGAAAGGAAGACCAAAAATAGCAATTCTTGCTGTGCAATCCTAGGAATGTCTATTCATTAGAAAGTTTCACTGTATTCATCTGGACCTATTTCTGGGCGTTTAATATTACAACACATTGATTGATTTAAAATATTTCTAGGGTATCTTTTAGGGCAAAAGCCTCCGCCAATCTGCAGCTTAGATCTTCAAATCCCATATTATAATACAACAGCAACATTTAAGGCAATTCATGAACAACAATAACAAATATTCAGCCTGGGCAGCCTCCACCTAACACAGACGTAAAATCAAAAGAACAAACCAATAAAATACAAACCAAAAAAAGGCCAAAGAAAACCATTAAGCTTTCATTATTCAGTACAGAATAGTGGGAAGCATAGACTCAATCTGGGATGATCTAGTTAGCAACCAACATTAATTTAGTTCTGAATGCAAAGCAGTATAAAAGATGCAAGAGAGTTTTTATTGTTCCGTAATGGAAACAAGGCTTCTTGTGGATGGAAATATCACAAATATCTAAAATTCTTTGACCACCTGTAATGATACAATGATATTATCTTTGTACTTTGCCACCTCCAACTTTATACCCAGAATATGCAATTGTGGGAAGGCTTTCTTTGGGGTAAAGTTCACTTTCACATTTTAACTAATTTCTCTTATATTCTCTTCTAGAATATATGATTATATACAATTCACTTGATTCTTATTTAGTAAAAGAAGAAGAAGAAGAAAAGAATAGCTTTTCCTTCCATACAGCATTACTCAGCTTGCAAATCAAACCTTAGGTTTTGACAGCAAATTCATTTAGCTTTAATATCAGAACAGGTTTTCATCTGAAAATTTCTAAACACAGGCTGTTCTTAACCAACTCAGTTGGGGTCAAAGCACTTTGGAGCATTACTTGGAAAACTGAGAATTTTTAACTTGACATTGAAAAATAAATAAGGTTTCTGAACAAAAAAAGTAGAAAGGCCCAGGGTGTTTTTGTTGTGTGGAATTCTTTGGTAGATGTCACCTTCTGAAAAATGAAAGCCAGCTTTTTCTAATATATGATTTATTTGTTCAGGAGCCTTGCTATGCGTACCTGGAAGCAGACTGAGGGGCCTTAGGGAGCAACATAGGTCCTGCTCCATCTGTGAAAAGAGATCTGCAGATTGGAGAACACTTTGGCCACCAGAGGCCCCCACCTGCTGAAAGAGAGCTCCATTGATGTAGATTAGGGAAATACAAGAATATCGTTTGACTTGGCGAGTTATATGAACTAGCCCCATTTGCGTCTGGAGGGAAAGACAGGTGCACTTTTTTCAACAATTCCACATATTCCACTCAAGAAAGTCCACATGCACTTGCATTTGTTAGAAAAAATGTATATTTTGGACAGGGGGCACACTTTGAAATGTACTCTTTTTTTTTTTTTTAAAGCAGATTTCCATGCTTTAGTTAATGAAAGAAAAGTGAATGATTTGAAAAGTTTACTTTCCCCGGTCAAGTAACTAAAAACATGCTGTAGTCAAAAATGGGTCTGAGCCGAACCAAGCTTCAGAATTAAGACTGTGGGATAATTGTAAGCTCAGACATCCTGGGTTCTACTTTTGCTGGGTTAGATGTCCTTCCACCACTTATTGTCTTAAAAATATTTTGCTCTAGGATGAAGCCCTGCCAATGCATTCGTAATGTATCTTCTGCCCTGGTGTGTTTGTTCTTCACTTAGGCAGTGTGAGGCAGTCCTCACAGAGAGCAGGGAGAATGGGTGATGGCAGAAGCCAGCTAGTGTTCCATCCTCCTGAACCAGAAGTGGCAATGCTTGTTTGTTGCTAAGCTAGGCTGCCTGTATTACTGACTTGCATTGGAATATTCTCCCCAAAGTACTTACAAAAGCCCCTGGCGGAGTGACCAGGTGGAGAAAAAGCAAGTCTAAGCCTCTCACCCCGGCAGGCAGTGTACATTAAAAGTGTCACTCTCTTGCAATGCATGCGAGAGTCACCACCATCCTGCTGCCATGCATTTCTTTCAATGGTAGGCAGCGAGCAGGGGCCAGGAAAGGTGGTTGAACAATCATCATTAGTTTACACCCACCATGAAGCCAGTTTCCTCTGAGCTGGTCACGGCAGCAGAAGGCCAAAACTGGAAGGCCATCAGTTGCCTACCTTCAACTTTAAGGCAATGTGCAAATCTGGTCAATAGGAAGCACTGAAATCCCTTTACACAATATTGCTAAGAAATATTAGGTGCAAAGTGTTGTCATGACATTGCTGGCATCGGGGTGATGCAGAGAAGCCTTCTCCAGTTCATTCTCATGTTCTCTACACTTCATCTCTGGAATTCTTAGCAGCACAGAAAACCATTGTAATGCCACTAATTAAATTTTGTTTGCCCCATTCTTGTTCTCTCTCCTAATCTACCAAAGGGACACCATATCAGAGCTGGGTTATAATAACTGCCTCCAGCCATACAGATACAAAGAAGCAAGCAAAAACTAAGCCATGTTTCTAAGACATGGAGCTACTATATAGCAAGAACCGCAACACTGAAATGGCTATGTTGTTTAATGCTAAAGAAAGGAATGTCACAGTTCACTGGAAATGTCAGTGGCATTTTTAATGAATCCAGTTCGTTTTAATCAATACTGGAGTCTTCTTTCCATTGCTCTTAGATCACCATGTTTTGCAAAGAGATAATAGTAAATGTCATGTCTAGACAAAGTGAGTGGTTTTGCTCCTACAAATCAATAGGAAACATTGTTCTGCTAAGTGTGACAGATAGAAGAGAGACAAATGCCATCTTTCCAAGAAATCACTATGACAATATCTAAGCCAGAAGTGAAGACTGACAATAGACAGATCATGTCTGCAAACCTCTGCATCATATTAAGGGAAACTCTGGAAACAGGTAATGGATATTGGAGGTGTAATTGATCAGAAAAAACCTACCATGTATGCTGTCTTTCCCAACTGTCATTAGGAATATGACTGGAGCATAGCCCCTTTCCACACATAACTTTCTGCCTGGTTACCTGGAGCAACTTCCCTTGAATTTGCTTTACAACATCCTTGTAGAAGATTTGCTTCTTTAGCAAATCCCTTGCTGAACCATCCAAGCTCTAAGGCATTAGCTCACTCACTAAATCCCTCCACTGAGCCAATTGATGAGATAAGAAATTCAGCAATTAGTTCAGAAAAGAGAATGTATATACAAGAGTTGAAAAACTGGTGGGTGGGGGGGGGGGACCTGCTACAACTTGGCCTGCTTTGAAGCAGAACTGTTACTGCAAAGGGGCAGCAGTAACACCTAGGTTTATGCCATCAACAGTGGGCATACAGTTCATACCACAAAACAGGTCACAGTGGGTTTTTTTTTACCATTGTTGCTCTGTCATGCTATCTGAACCATGTCATGGTATTTCAGTGAGACATACTTGATTTTTAGAAATCATGACAGAAACATGGTCTTTTCCCCAGTTTTCAGTATCACAATGGCTTGACTGGTTCAGACAACACAGTTCTTTGTAGTACCAAGGCCATGGATAGTTGTCAGTTTGCATGGCTATCGGAGGTGCCCCTACTCTGCTTGCTTCCTGCCCTGAAGATGTTCTTTGGGGCAAGAGTGGGAAATCAACTGGGGAAATTACCATTGGCCCCTATTCTTGCTCACACTTGCCAGAGAGGCAGCCATAACCTGGTGCCCGTGAAGCAAACAGGACTGAGAAAGGCATATGAGCGCTGCCTCCCTTTCATTGTTGCTACTTGCCAGGAAGGGGCTGGGTGCCAGGCTATCTCTCTTGCAAGCAGAGACCAGAAATGGGGAAGAGTCTCAAATGATCTCAGATGTGGATGCAATATTATCCAAGAGGATCACCATCCCCTGTATAGTCTCTCTCTCTCTCTCTCTCTCTCTCTCTCTCTCT